>NC_056728.1:825994459-826084459 GCF_019279795.1 Protopterus annectens | reverse complement strand
CTGTCTTATACAAGTGGTACAGTGAATTATCTTCTGTTTAAACTGTGAGCTTTGGCTGGCTAAGACCTGTATGCTATCAATTGAACTCATAAGTGAAGCTAAGTAACTTTTACCTGCACTTTTATCAAATAATACACAATTTAAAGTAATTTGTTTGTGTTGCATTGAGGAATATCTAGCTGAAAGCTGTGACTCTGTTTTTCAGCAGTACAAGTGGTATTTTCAGTTAAGGATTGTTAAAAAAATGCATAGCCAGTGATAGTGGGGGTAGTTTTCTTCATTGTTATTCAGTTTCTGTCATACAAGTGGTACAGTGAATTATCTTCTGTTTAAACTGTGAGCTTTGGCTGGCTAAGACCTGTATGCTATCAATTGAACACATAAGTGAAGCTAAGTAACTTTTATCTGCACTTTTATCAAATAATACACAATTTAAAGTAATTTGTTTGTGTTGCATTGAGGAATATCTAGCTGGAAGCTGTGAGACTGTTTTTCAGTAGTACAAGTGGTAATTTCAGTTAAGGCTTGTTAAAAAACCTGCATAGCCAGTGATAGTAGGGGTAGTTTCCTTCATTGTTATTCAGTTTCTGTCTTATACAAGTGGTACAGTGAATTATCTTCTGTTTAAACTGTGAGCTTTGGCTGGCTAAGACCTGTATGCTATCAATTGAACACATAAGTGAAGCTAAGTACCTTTTATCTGCACTTTTATCAAATAATACATGATTTTAAGTAGTTTGTGTTGCATTGAGGAATATCTAGCTGGAAGCTGTGACTCTGTTTTTCAGTAGGTTCTTGCCCACCCTCCCTGTTTTTGTCTTGGTGTTGATCATGGTGGCTTTGAAACTGCCCGCCCCTCTTGTAAATTTGCACTTGGATACTCCTCCTGGGCCCATCTCATTTGCTCACTCAAAAAAAAAAAAAAAAAAAAAAACATTTTATCTGCTTTTACTGTATTTGTGTTTCTTCCTACGTTATTTTGCTTTTGCGTCATCTTAAAAGTACTCAATTCTATTTATTACTGCTTCGTGTAACACACTCTAAGCCTTTTAGTTTAAGCACTTGGGCTTCAGACCAGTTGTTTTACATTAAGAAGGTTTGTGGTCTGCACTGTAGTGGCAGGACAGGTAGCTTACATCCTTCTAAGTTGGGAACTGCTGATTGAGGACTCAGTGTTTGTTATTCTAAAAGTGTATTAATTCTGGTTTAAGCACTAGGGCTTCAGGCCAGTTATTTTACATTAAGAGGGTTCGTGGTCTGCACTCTTGTGGGAGGAGAGGCTGGACTCTGCCCTTCTGAGCTGGGAATTTCTTGTTAAAGGCTTATAGTGCCTGCATATTTGAACTACTTCTTACTGAAATTGGTACACTTTGTTTGCTGTAGCATTGACTAGATCCAGGCCTGCTGAATCTAGCTTTGTTTGTATAACTTGAGCACTAATCCAGGCATTCTTTAAAGTACTCAATTGTATTTATTACTGCTTGGTAGTAACTTGATTAAAGTGTAGCTATCATTCTAAGTCTTTTGGATTAAGCACTTGGGCTCATACCAGTTGTTTTACATTAGGAAGGTTTGTGGCCTGCACTGTGGTGGCAGGACAGGTAGCTTACATCCTTCTAAGTTGGGAACTGCTGATTGAGGGCTCACTGTCTGTTATTCTAAAAGTGTATTAGTTCTGGTTTAAGCACTTGGGCTTCAGGCCAGTTATTTTACATTAAGAAGGTTCGTGGTCTGCACTCTTGTGGGAGGAGAGGCTGGACTCTGCACTTCTGAGCTGGGAATTTCTGGTTAAAGGCTTATAGTGCCTGCATATTTGAACTGTTTCTTACTGAAATTGGTACACCTTGTATGTAGCATAGACTAGACCCAGGCCTGCTGAATCTAGCTTTGTTTGTATGCTTGTTTGCTTGTTATTTCCATGAAATGCTAATTCCACCTAAAATGCTGCTTTTCAGCCCTTCTGTGGTCCCTAGTGATATCTGCATTGCTTACTGTACTTATTTCCTTGTTTCACTTGAAAGAAAGTTACTGTTTGTCGTTTTTGCATTTAAGTTACCTGTAACACATTGCATTTAAGTTACCTGGCACTTGCTCACTAAAGCAATTATATAAGTCAGCACTAAAAAATTAAAAGCACTACACCCTCACAAACTCCCCTTGAGTACCTTGTTCCCCATTGGCCCTTTTTTTCAGTTATAAAGGAATTCCCAATACTATTCTAGCATGTCCAAAGGTCAGTTGTCAATCACCTCTCCGGTCCAGCTGGTGAATCTGGGAATCTTGAAGCAATGTTACAACTGCCTCATGTACACAGACAACCCTCTCCTCCTCCCAACAAATTCCAACACATGTGAGAGACGTAACCATATAGCCAAACTGGAGGCTAAGCTCTCTCATCTCAGTACTGGCATAACCAGTCAGGAGGAGAAGGAAACCACACTCACTACAATTCCAGTCTCACATTGACCTACCACGACAGCAAACCAAACACATAAACACACAAAAACATACTTGGAGGCTCTAAATAAAAATCTGCCTAAGCAGCAGAGACCTCCAAAGCAGACACCCAAGCAACCGCTACCCCAAAACAAAACACGTGCAACACATAGCTCACAAAGCTAGTGTGCCGAACAGTCACAGCCCTTAAGGCTAAACAACACACCTGATACACTTGTAATAGCTGACTCTATCGTCAGGCACACTGACGTCCCGCTCACCAGGCTGAACAAGGAGAAGGTCACGGTGAGCTGCCTGTCGGGTGCTAGGATCCGCCACATAACACAAGCACTCAGGTCACTCCAAGGCAAGTACAAATATGACTCTGTCATTGTCCATGCTGGTGTGAATGACCTGAGACGTACCACCCTGGACTACATGAAAAGAGACATAGAGAAGCTCTCTGAGCATGTAGCCCTGGCTGGTATGACCCTGACCTTGAGTAGCATCTTACCCTCACCAAGAATGATGCCACAATATGAAGACAAGATGATTAATTTCAACAATTGGCTTAAGTATTGGTGTCATTCAAAGGGGATCCAATGCCTGTCAGCCTGGGATGACATGCTCGACAAGCCACGATGCTTCACTAGGGACGGCTTGCACCTGTCACCCCTGGGCTTTCGGATATTGGCAAAGGCTCTTGCTACCCCCATAGTGCCTTTTTTAGGCAAGGCTCAAAAGATAAACACACCTCCATAGGTATCACAAGGGATAAGAAACTAAGAGTAATGCTACTCAACGCCAGAAGTCTAAACCTCAAGATGCGTGCACTCGAAACTCTCCTTAGCATGGAGAACATCGATATCTGTGCAGTAACAGAAACCTGGTTCAAGGCTCCCGAGAGCACCCCAGCATTACCAGGTTATACCTCATACCATGCTTTTCGGCCCCAAAACTTGGACCGAACCAGAAAAGGAGGGGGGGTATCAGTATTCGTCAAAGATACCCACACCTCCAGGTTGGTAGCACAGCACGAAGCATCAGAGACTATCCATGTTCAAGTAACAGTGGGTAAAACTGCCTTCCAGTTTATAGCCTGCTACAGACCACCCTCCCAAACCCAGGAACCCCACTCGGCCTTCCTGAGAACACTGGAAAATATGAAGGTCTCTCCAAACACCATTATATTGGGTGACTTCAACTACCCAAACATAGACTGGGAGCATTACTCTAGCTCCAACACCCTAGCTCAAAGGTTCCTAGAATTTATAAACTCAAATGCTATGGAACAACTTGTTACCACTCCCACAAAAGGGGAAAACATACTGGACCTGATCATCACCAACATGGGGACTCTATGCTCCAGACCAGAAGTGTATCCCTCACTGGTAAGATCAGACCATAAACTAATCTCACTGGATATTCACATCCCGACCCCACCCCTGCCCAGAAAACCACAGTGAAAAACTTCTAAAGCAAATTTCACTCTCCTCAAAACCGAGGTGGAATCCTTCAAAGCCCCGGCCTGTGGAAAATACGCCCAGACCACAGAATCCTTTATAAACGCATTCTATGAACACCTTCAGGAATGCTGGGATCATGCAATCCCAAATAAAACCAAGACCCAATCCTCCAAAGGCAGGCGTCCTGTCTGGTGGACCCAAGCCATAAACAAACTAAACAATAGAAGGAGGAAGCTACTATATGATAGAGCAAAATCCCAAAAGGGAAGGCATCTCTGATCAGTGTTAGTAAAAACTACGGGCACTCATAAAATCATCTAAGGCCAGCTTCGAGAGAAAAATTGCACAGGACACTAAGGATAATCACAAGGCTTTCTTTAGTTATGTTAGGAACCTGGGTGGGAATTCCCAGATATGCTCAGAATTAGTCCAAAATGACAAAAAATACACCGAACCCACAGACATTGCCAACATCCTAGCTGACAGGTTCAGCGCAAACTTCTTCCCCCTCCCCACCAAAAGGGCAAATATCTATCCCAGCAGAGTGCTGCCCCCCTGACATCTCAGATGCTCAGGTAAGAGCCACCCTCTCCAAAGCAAAAAACACAGCATCAATGGGACCAGACGGTGTCCTGGGCTGTGTCTTACATGAACTCCAAGAAGAGCTAAACCCAAACATAAAACTACTGTTTAGTCTCAGCCTTACCACAGGATATGTACCCAAAGAGTGGCGTACAGCAACAGTGGTCCCTCTCCACAAAGGTGGTGCCTCAACGGATCCTGGAAACTATCGCCCTATAAGCCTGACTAGCTTGGTCTGCAAAGCTATGGAAAGGATCATCATGGACCTCATAAGTAAAGATATTGGGGACCTACAGACACTGGATCCTACCCAGTTCGGCTTTGTTAAGGGCAGATCCTGCCTCTTAAACCTGGTCGATTTCTTTGAAACAGTCACCAAGGCCATTGACGAGGGGAAGGTGGTCCACACAGCCCACCTGGACCTCGCAAAAGCCTTCGATACAATACCCCACTCGGGCATTATAGATAAGCTCACCAGCTTAAATATAAACCCCTATGTCACTAGATGGGTTGCAAACTGGCTCAAGGACAGAACCCACATGGTTAGAATTGCTGGAGCCATGTCAGACTCCAAACCAGTTACAAGTGGTGCCCCACAAGGCTCAGTCCTGGGACCTCTCTTGTTTGGTATATATTTCTCGGAGGTACAGGCCAACACGGAAGGACTGTGGCTGACCATGTTCGCAGATGACTGCAAACTGGGTGCCATAATCGACTCTCCAGCCGACACAAGCATCCTCCAAAAGGGCCTCATAGAAACAGACAACTGGTGCCAGAGCTATGGTCTCAAGCTAAACGGCAAAAAGTGTATAGTCATCCCCTTTGGCAAAAACAAAGTGCCCACAAATTACCACATAGGTGGTAATCCATTAAGTACGGAAGAAGTAATTAGGGACCTAGGGACCCAAGTTGATAGCAATCTCTCATTTGACAACCACGTGGCCAAAGTGGTTAGAAAATCATTTTATATAGCCCACCTAATCATGAAGGGATTCACATCTAGATCAGGGGAGGTCATCGTGCCTCTTTACACATCCCTCATCAGGCCCATAATTGAGTACAAAGCCCCTTTTGGGATGTACCTTACCAGACACCTGCAGCAACTGGAAAGACCCCAAAAGTACCCCAAGAGGATCAAAGGGCTCAAACAGATGCCATATGCTGCCCGGTTAAAGAAACTCCAGCTCTACTCAGTGGCATACTGCCTGCTCAGAGGCAATCTGTGCCTGACATATAAAGCCATGTCTAATCCGGAATTAATGGACATGCTGCACTTTAGAAAATCCAAATCCCATCGAGCTACGTGCTCGAGAGACTTGAACCTCAGCACTGAAATAAATAGGACATGCTGGAGGGACAGATTCATAACCCAGATGCTCCCTTCACTCTGGAATAAAATCCCAGTCCAGGTTAGGCAGAGTCCCTCATTGACTCTCTTCAAGAGGAATCTTGATGAGTGGATGGGGGATCATAGGTTTATCCCGGGTATCACTTCTGTGTCACTGTTAGACAGAGGCACAGTATACTAACCTCGAAAAAGGGCATAGCAAAATTAATTTAAAATGGGTGGCGAAAGCCAAACACACTCTGGCGAAGCTTATAAATGCCCTAGGGCAGAAAGCCTAGTATGAACCTATGAACCTATATACACACTCACACACACATACACACACACACACACATATATATATATATATATATATATATATATATATATATATATGTGTGTGTGTGTGTGTGTGTATATATATATATATATATATATATATATATATATATATATATATATATACACACACATATATACATATACACACATATATATACATATACACATATATTTATATATATATATATATATATATATATATATATATATATATATATGTACATATATCTTTTGTTTTTGTTTGTTTGTTATTGGATCTATTGTTCTAACTTTTGTTTTTTTCCAGCATTGCGGATAAACCCTCTAGATTTAAAAATTGCATTTCCTATTAGCATAAAATCCCAAATGCTGATGCCCTCAGGGAGTGCTTGTCCTATCTGGGGCTAGAATGTCTGGACACCTCCTGCTCTATTTGTATAGCCTTTAATGCCAGGGCCATCAGTTATCACAGGAACAAATTGATTCTAAGAGGACTGCTTCCACCTTCAGCTTCTTCAACTGGTACATCTTCATCAGGGACTCAACCCTCCCCTCTGAAATCTAAAGAGGCTAAAGAGCATTGGAAACATTCTCCATCTAAGCCACCTCAGCCAGTACTTTCCCTCTCAACCTCCTGTGAAGGTACCCAAGTCCTCGGATCCGATCTCTGCTGGTAGAAATTCTCCTCAACTCTGTTGTCTGCGATTTTCTCTGGAGCCAGAATCTCCTACTTTGAGGTCTCCAGTCCCCCAAGGAACCCCATAAAAGCCTTCAAGGCCAACATCCACTCCCTCTTCTATTAGAGTCTCCTGGAGTAGGAGGTGGATAGGATTCAGATTTAGATGGGATTTCTGCTGACTCCGGCTCCCACTGGATCCGTGATTCTTAAGTCTACTTTCCTACCTGTACATACTCTTCCTTTGATCCAACTCATGGTTTCAGAGTCCTGGGATCCGAAAGCCTAGAGAGTTAAACCGTGGGATCCAAATGTCCTAGTGTCCTGAACTCTGACAACTTTCCTGACCCGATTGGTTCTGACCCTACTCGAACACAATGGTTCTTGGAGCTGAAACATTAGCACCAGATCCGAGGGGCTGATCTCGACTCCCCCTTCTGATATGAGGGTTCAGGAGCCCCGGGAGCTGTCTGACCCAAGAGTCTCTGCTCCAGAGGACCTGCCCTCTGCATCTCCTGGATCCTCGGCTTTGAGATGTTGGAGAGGGTACTGTCTCTACTTAGATAGACTTTGATTCTTCCTTCTTTGGAACCATGCCCCCAACCTCCTTTGCATCCGGTGTCTGAGTGCGCTCATCCTACACTTCAAGGACAGCCAGCCCAGATGAGCTTCCAATCATTTTCTACCAGAGAACTTCCCATCTCTTCCAATACTTCCCCAGAGCACCTCACTGAGAGGGTCCCTCAGAAGAGGTCATGCAAGAAGTGGCACCTGGATTCTCCACAGGAATCACTCACAGAAGACACTGATTTTGATGAAGGGGAAGTGTGCCCTAGATCTCCACCTGAGGATGTCTCATTCAAAGACATTGTACAGATGCTTCACCAAAAAAGTGTTTGTTCTGCCCAACCCTCTGCCTGGACCATCTACATATGAGATGAGTTGACAGACATGGTCTCCCACAGAGCATGAAAGGAATGGGACTCCATGGAACTGATCCCGAAGCATGCAGGCAAGAGTCTTAGTGCACTAGATAGGTTACATTGGATGAAGGGTGTTCCAGTAGATGCCATGGTCATTGCAGCAGCTACTAAGAAGGATTTAGCTGACCAGAGGTCTTCTGTCCATCCTCCTAACAGGGAATCCAGGGTGTTGGACAGGTTTGGGATGTGAATCTATGCATCAGGGACCTTCACTTTATTGTTATTTCACAAGGTTACAGTGGGACTTAATCAAGAAACTCTCTTAACTCTCCCACAAGCTCCATGTCTGTAGAGGAGCAGAATTATTTTTGGTCATGACAGGCCACTCTATAATCCATTACTAAAGTGTCCATGAGGTTAATCTCCCATGCAGCAGAAGGTTCCTCATGGGTGGCTGGTTCAGGCATAGCCATTCAAAGACATACCTGTATGCAGTTGTGCAACTTTGCAGAACCCTTTCAGGCATCATTCATCAATGCCCCCTTTAATAGATCATCCTTATTTAGACCAATAGCTAAAGAAATGCTCTCCCACAGTGAAAAGGACAGAAAGACCCTGGCTGCTGTGGGAATCCATTTATCTACCCCACAGAGGAGCTTTTCTAGGAATCATCACAGGGATAAGAGAACGTGGTTCAGAAAATCTGAGGGGCCTTTTCAAGACTTGCATAGAGATTTTTCCCCCAAAGGCAGAGGGGGAACCTTTATGGGAGACACCACCCTCGTGACACATGGTGGCCTGCAGAATCAAGGTTCTCAAGATTCTTGTATAGATCTTTTCAGCATTCCTGAAAGGTTAACTATCTGTCTCTGTCCAGAGGCAGTTGGGGGCACTTGTCCTTGCACCCAAAGCCTGGCCAGCCATCAAACATGATTCTTGGGTGCAAAGGCTCATGTTCAGAAGGCACTTCATTCCCCTTTCTCCAAGTATCTCCACAGATGAGAACAAGTCTCCCCGATGTTCCACCCACTCAGAGGGAACAAGAGCTGTCCAGAAGGTCCCCCAGACTAAGCAGGATCCATGATTTACTCAACGTTTTTGTTTGTGCCAAAGGAAACAGGGGACCTGAGACATTTTTTGGATCTCAGTTATTTGAATCAGGTTGTAAAGTATTCTAAGTTTTGGATGGTCTTGGTTCAGTTTATTCTGCCTTTCCTTCAGAAGGAAGAATGTACGTCTTCAGGACACATACTATCATATAATGAACTAACACTACAGAAGATATCTACAGTTCTGGCTGGGGGCCAGTTCATAGCCCTGACTTTTGGTTTTACAACAGCCCCCAGGGTGTTCACCAAATGCATGGCAGCGGTAGCAGCTGATTTAAGACTGCACAGATTCACAGTGTTTCCATATTTAGATGACTAGCTCCAAACTGCACTAGCCAGGCATCTTCTGGAACAGGCTAGAGCTTGCGACAGATGTGGTACAGTGCAAACCTCAACCTAGGTCTTCTGCCTCAAAACAGAGTTCTTACTCTAACCTTGTATGTCAGTCAAGTTCCCTGTCATCCCTCTCCCCCAGCAAGTTTAATTATCAAAGCCCTAGTGTTGATGGCTGCTACAGTAAGCTTGCTACCCACAGCTCATCTTCATATAAGATTCTGTCAGAGCTCTCTAGCAGTGCAACGGTCTTATCGCCGACAATCCTTATGATGTCCAATACAGTTATCTGTGGTTTGCAGAAAATCTCTACTGTGGTGGATACACTCCGAAGACATTTATAAAAGTCACCCATTTGTCCTGTCTTCCTTGAAGGCCACATTGACCATGGTCACCTCCCAGTTAGGGGGGGGGTCATTACTTGACATGGGCAGTTAAAGGCATGTGGTCCCAAGAAGAGACCAGTTTGCTTTTAAATGCTCTAGAGATGTAAGTGGTGCTTTTAGCATTGCAAGCCTTCAGTGCTTTCTCCCACTAAGACTGTTGCTCTTCAGATGGATAACATTTCAGTAGTGTGGTACGTAAACAAACAAGGGAACTAGTTCTTACCCCTTATGCCAAGAAACAATGAGAGTTTGCCAATGGGCAGCCTTCTCCAAACTCTTTCTTGTAATGATGCATATGCCAGGGAAATCCATCATATTAATGGACAAGCACTGTAGGGCCATTCTGATTCCTCTCGAGTGGTCTCTCAATCAGTCAGTGACAAAATTTACTTTCCATGAAATGAGGTTAATCTTGCTGTGGTCTTTTCACCTCTTTCCTCAACAATGATGCAGTGGACTCTTTGCCCTAGCTTCCTCTCAGGGACAGTCACTGAGAGATGCTGTAGTCCACATTAGCCCTCTGGTCTCCCTTAATCTTGCAGTCTCTTACCCCTAGTACTTACAACTCATTAGAAAGCCAGATCATTGAAAAGCAAAGTAATCTTCATTGCCCGCTTCTGGCTTCAGCAGATGTGGTTCCCATTTCTATGGTGTCACCAAGTACGTCCACCTTGGACACCGGATCCCATATAGAATTTTCTGTCGCATCCAGCAGGGATGACTCATCTGGACATAGCAGACCTCAAACAGGCCAGTTGGTTTCTCCCTTTACTTTGATGGCTGGATATTCCAGGCTTCCTTTTGCAGTTCATCGATCCCTTTCTTGGTCCCACAAACCTTCATCCAAAAATATTTATAAGAGCAAATGGAAAATGATTTCTTTATGGATACATCAAAACAGATTTATTTCCTTTTTTTACTCCAATCCTAGCCATTTTTACATGTTCTGGATCTTACCACTTCGGAGATAAGGCCTTACCCTTGACAGCTTCAATTAATTTGTGCAAGGCCTTTCTAAAAGATACATTTTTGCTTAGCTTTCTATTTCGAGATCCCATTCCACCTTGGGATCTGACTTTAGTATTGCACTCTTTAGTACATCCACTATTTGAGCCCTCAGTTAAAGCAGACCTTGAGGTTTTACCTTGTAAAACTGTCCTTTAGTGGCAATTTCTTCATCTAGATAAGTTTCAGAACTCTTAGTATTCTCTGTGAAACCACCGTATCAAATTTTCGACAAGGACAGGGCTGCCCTACACACTAATCCTTCCTGTGTACCTAAAAGTGGCCTCTGAATCAAACATCTTTAACTTACCAGTTTTCTTCCCAAATTTTTAAATATAAGGAAAATATGCCCTTTATTTCTTCCCAAATTTTTAAATATAAGGAAAATATGCCCTTTATTTCTTAGTTGTATATAGACAACCTTGTTTTTACCTAGATAGGACCAAGGAGTTTTCAGTAACAGGTCAGTGTATGTTTTCCTTTCTAACACCAAGATGGGAAAACCAGTTTTCAGTATTACTCTAGAAAGTGCATAACGAATTGTATTTTCCATGTTTTTTTTTTCTTGGGGAAAAAACTAATCTTACCAAAGCAGCGGAAGGAAATATTCCGTCAGGTTGAGTGTTACATCAGCTGCTTTTTGTGCTAGAGCTACCATTAATGACATTTGTGCAGCTGTCACTTTGTCTAATGCTCATACCTTTGTCTCTTATTACAAATTTGGCATTCTTTCTAGGAACACAGCATCATTCGGTTCTGTGGTGCTCCGGAAAATCCTTCCATGAGGGCCACCCAAGGTATTTGTAGCTGGGGATTCTATCCTATTCATTGAGGAATGAATGAAAATGACAACATCAGATAAAAAACTGTGTTGTTAATTTTTATTCTTCCTCAACTTCCCTCCCACCTCCCCCCATCCATGTCTTTGGGAGTGACCTATTAGTATTCTTATTTGGAACCATTGTTCCTGTTTGAGCTCCTGATCTTTCAGCCATCACTGATCTATCTTAGCTATTTGACTTTAAAGAAGTTTTTGTCTTGGATATGGTATGTTAGAAACAAACTCAGTGTGAGGTAATACAGTGGTCAGTGGCATTATGGGCAAGGGAGAAGCTTGATAATGGGATCCTAGAATCTTTAGAAAGTGGCTGAGTCGAATCCAAGGGTCGGATCAGAGCCCATTCACTGAGGAAGAATGAAAATGGACAACACAGATGAAACATTATAGTAAGTACTTTTTATTTATATATATATATATATATATATATATATATATATATATATATATATATATATGTATATATATATATACTTAAAACCTTGCTCCTGTCTCACTTTGGTGCTGATTGCATAGACATGCAGATGCCAAAATATAACTGTCAAAGGCATCATTCTCTGGTATTTATTGCTACTCAGGTTCTTTTAGCCGATAGTGATCAGTTCATTTTCATCTAAGCTCTCTTTCTTTCACTGTTTCTCTGTCTAATGCACCTGAAACTGTTTCATTCTGTCAGCCATGAAACATGTTTTTTTTTTTTTCCAGCTCCATTTTTTTCCAGTTCAAGCTACATTCTGAGGTAATCTGAGTAGGAATTGAGTTATTTTACTGCATGCTGTGCACTTGTACTTGCTAGCTGGCTCTTTCCAAGTTCAGTAGACTTTTATCTGTACCAGGTGACTGCCATTTCTGTCTTTGGCCATACTAGCAGGCTGGATTCCTTTCAAATTTTATTCATTAGTCAGTTGTAAAGTTATTTGTCATTCTCCACAAAACTCATTTTCCTAAGTACTACATTTTACATATATAATAACTTCTCTACAAGACATACTGCCATATATTTAATTTGTAACTGCAATGGTAGACACTTTTCTGGTGACAAAACTGTTTTGCAGGATATAGATTTTAAAGTTGTAATATATGCACAAGTGCAAACCACCTTACTATGTCATAGTATGGCATTTAAATATGCAACACTATAACTAATTTATTGTGTGACAATAAGGGGTTGTGGTCTCATGATACACTGCATTGTTCAACAAGTAACATGAAAGGGTCAACTGGTTTTAGGAGTGTGTATGATAAATGCATACTACTGACTCAATAATAGCCTACACCTGCCACACACATTTAAAATTTTACAATGTACAGCTGCAGATCAGAGTAGAAATAAATGGTTTTCTAGGATGTCACACACCTGAGACTAATCCCAGTACCTTCTAGTCCAGTTTTACCAGCATTAATTCAAACCTGTCCAGGATTACATTGTGCACACACACGCACACACACACACACACACACACACACACACACACACACACACACACACACACACACACACACGTACACACAAACAAAAGTATTTTCACAGAGATGTTACTGACATCTCCCCAGTACCAGCAAGACCCTTCCATGTCTTTACAGTAACACTTTTACCAATCATCAGGAATGTGATTACAGTTTACTTTTCAGTAAGCCAACATTATTTATTTGTATGGTAGCTGTAGCCAGAGTAGCAACTTTTCAAAGGGTGGAAGCCAACAGGTGAGTTTACACCAGTTCATTACATACACCCTTAAGCTAATAAACAATTTACCAGACCCAGTAATTTAAAACTGATGATGATAATTATTAGTAATAATTCTTTATTGGATATAAATAAGACAAAACAGTAAACTTTGTTAACATTAAATGTCTAAACAACTTTACACTTGCACGAATATATACCAGATAAAAGAGTTTAAAGTAACAGATGACATAAAGAATAATTCTAAGGAAAATGTATCTAGTCTTTTCACCAGCAGTAGCTGAAAGATATATGATTTGTAACGGTCTCTGACTTAAGTGACTAAAGAGCAGTTGCAGTGTTTCACAGACAGATGGATTCCATCTTGAGCTGCTTCAGGAATCCACTTCCCTTGTGCACAATCCTAAACCTAGACAGTAAATGACTGACTACAGTTCATTCATTTGCTTAAAAGCATATGTATCGCCTTTTTCCCCCTTCAATCTAAATGACGAGTTTCCTGTTTCCATACCACATGCCTGTGGGAGAGCGGATAAACATGGTAATGCACTATTTTGATCAGAAGCAACTTTTCAAGGAGCAGTCTGTCAACCTAAAAGAATCTCAGTCAGTATTTCTTATTTTTCTTTAATTTGAATGAAAAGTTTTCTGTTTCTGTAGTAATATATTTCAGTGGCACTGTTTGACTGAGGTAATAAATTCTTTGACTTGGAGTTACATTTCAACAAGCATTAAACTTTAAATACTGCAAATAAGTGCACATTGTAAGGCCAGTTTTACTCTGTAAATGCTCTCTTGCACCTTCACATAGGTTCATAGGTGTGTACTAGGCTAACTGCTCTGGAGCCTTTACAAACCTAGCCCATAGAATTACCCTGGCATCGTGCCACCCGAACTTAGTTCCCAGTGCCTCTGTCGAGTAGAGCCACTGGAGTGATCCCTGGGGTGAATTTTCTATTTCCCATCCACTCATCAAGATTTCTCTTGGAGAGGGCCAGTGAGGTGCTCTGTTTGACATGTATGAGAAGTCTGTTCCATGGCATGAGCAGTCTCTGGGTTATAAACCTGCCCCTCCAGCACGTTCTGTTGATTGTGGTAATGAGATTGAGATCTCTGGAGCTTGTGGTGCAGAAGGATTAGGAATTAATGAGGAACTAATCTACATAATCTTCAACAAATTGGTCAGGTGGTGGTCAACCAGGCAATCCATTTACCTACCTTCTTCCCACCAAGGTGAACCTAAACCAGGCTGCTGCCGCGGATAGACATAGACAATTACGCTACTACCTGGACAGAACCAGGCACTACCTGAACAGAACCAGCTAGTCTAGCATATGCCACAGGAAGGGAAGGAAAAGCCAAAAACAAACAGACAATCAGACAGTGGATTTATGGGCATTGAAATTCTGTTGATTCAAAAGCACATTCTCCATAGACATAGACTTGCAGAATGCCTCATTCTACAAGGCCTCACCCACAGCCACCACACATTTCTTCTCAAGGTGGCTGGCTAAGGGGATTACCTTGGCTTTCTTTGGACCTCCCGTGCATACATTGCCACTTATTATAACTTACCTTTATACTCTATCCCGAGCACGGTTTTGCCACTGCTGTTTTGCAAGGGATCTTTACCACCATTTCTTCTTTCCTCCTCCTAGTTTTGGCTGTGGTATTCTAGTAGTTAGATGTCGAACAGGATAGCATCTGCAGTCAACAGGGATAGCATCTGCTCTCCTCCTTCTACCTTCCCCTTGTTGGTACTCCTAGGGCTATTTGCCCACCTAATAGCTAGCTGGGGGATCTCTTATATACATGTATTTGTTTGTATATACATACATGATAATTTTATGTATGCTTTTACTATTTGCATTTAAATTTACATATCCATTTATCAAGGCATCAGCTGGGCAAGAGGACTGAGGAAAATGAAATGAAGAAATGGCTTTATATGCCTTTATACTGAAGAACTGCGAGCCGTGGAACGGGGTGATGCGACACCAGCGCCACCCAGACCCAACTTTGGAACCCATTGAAAAGAGGCTGCCTGCCGACAAGGAAGGACCATTTATAAGGAGGACAGATGCTATCTATCCTGTTCGGACATCTACATTTATGGTAGGTACAAAACTGTACTTTTCTTTAGATGTAGCATTTCTAACAGAGCTGGGTCAGACATGGCTTTGTAAGTCAAGCAGAGATCGTTTCTAAGTAGGCGATATGAGACAGAGAATAGTTGGAGTTTTTTGAGTCTGTCCATATAGGACAAGTGTTTAAGGCCTAGGATCCTCTTTGTGAGATACTTTTGGAACCTTGCCAGTTGTTGCAGTTGTCTAGTGAGGTACATGCCAAGTGAGGTATTTTACTCGATGATTGGCCTAATGAGGGAAGAGTAGAGGGAGACAATGTCCTCTTTCTTCCTGGAAAAAAAAACCTTAGTAATTAGATGTGCCACATAGAAGAACTTTCTGACCACAGTGGCAATGTGGTGGTCAGAAGAGAGGTTTCTGTCAGCCGTGTTCCCAGATCTCTTATAATGCCGTCTGTGTTCAGTGAACTACCATTGATGTGGTAATTTATGGGAACTGGGTTTTTCCCAAAGGGGATGACGACACACTTTTTTGTCATTGAGCTTAAGGCCATGGTTCTGACACCAGTTGTTGGTCTCAGTAAGGCCTTTCTGTAGGATGTCAGCATCACTTGGGGAGTTAATAATAGCTCCCAACTTGCAATCGTCTATGAACTTTGTCAGCCAGATTCCCTTTGTGTTGGCCTGGACTTCAGAGTAGTAGGTAACAAACAAGAGAGGACCCAGGATCAAACCCTGTGGGACTCCACTCGTGACTGGTCGGCATTCTGACTTGGAGTCAGCTACTTTCACACTGTGGGTTCTATCTCTGAGCCAGTTTGCAAGCCACCTAGTGATATAGGGGTTGATGCCTAGCTTAGTGAGTTTTTCTGTGGTTCCTGAGTGGGGAATGGTATCAAAGGCCTTGGTCGGATCAAGGTAGGCTGTATGAATTACCTTGCCTTCATCCACAGCTCTGGTGACTGACTCAAAGAAGTCGACCAAGTTGAGCAGGCATGATCTACCCTTCACAAAGCCAAACTGTGTGGGATCCAGAGTTTGGAGATTCCCTATATCCTTATTTATTAGTTCCATGATGATGCGTTCCATGGCTTTGCATATCAGACTTGTCAGGCTAATGGGGCAATAGTTCCCAGGGTCTGTAGTCACTCCTCCTTTGTAGAGAGGGATGACTGTAGCAGTGCGCCATTTGGTAGGGACAAAGCCTGAGGTGAGGCTGTGATTGAACAGGGCACACAGGTGAGGTGCCAGTTCACTCTGTAGTTCATGTAGAACACAGCCAGAAATATTGTCAGGTCCCATAGAAGCTGTATTCTTGGCCTTGGACAGTGCTGTTTTAACCTATGCAGCAGTAATACCAGGTGCCTGGCAGTCTACTGGTATTGTGATTGGTCCTTTGGGGGGAGGGTAAAGTTGGCATTGAATCTGTCAGCCAGTATATTGGCAGTATCTGTTGGCTCAGTATAGGAGTTACCATTGTGTAGTAGCTCAAGCAAATTTGGGTATTGCCGTGGAGATTCTTTACATAACTATCAAAGTCCTTGTGATTGTTTTTAATATCTGCTGCAATTCTATTTTCATAGCTAGCTTTAGAGGATTTGATGAGGGGATCTCAACTTTTTGTTGAGGCTGATAAGGGAGTTTTTTCAGTCTTGGGACTTCACCTTATTCCGCATCAGTTTCCTCCTTCTGTTGTAGAGTTTGTTTATGACAGGGGACCACCAGATTGGATTCCTTTTTTGGAGGAGAGCATCTTGGTTCTATTGGGTATGGCGAGATCCATGCATTTGTGTACGTGTTCGTACAGTGCATCGGTGTATGATTCAGCGGTCATGCAATTATTCTCCATTTGCATGGGTGCCCTGAAGTTAGCCACCTCTGTTTCTAGGAGCCCAAAGTTAGATTTGGAGAAGTTTTTCATGGTGGTTACCTTTGCGGGGGCAGTGGGAGGGATGTGGATTTCCAAGGTGATTAGTTTGTGATCGGATCTAACCAGGGAGGTGTTGACTATTGATGTAGAGCAAAGGTCACCCATGTTAGTAATGACCAGGTCAAGAATGTTGCTACCACTAGTGGGGGTAAGAATGGAGCTAGTCCAGGGCATTGAAATTAATGAATTCCAGGAAACGTTGGGCAAGTGTATTGGTACATGAGTAGTTTTCCCAGTTAATGGAGGGGTAGTTGAAGTCACCCAGTATGAGAGCGTTAGGGTGGACCCTAATATTCTCCAGGGTGCTTAGAAACATGTAGTGTTAGTCCTGGGACACAGTTGGGGACCTGTAGCAGGCTACGACCTGAATCGCTGTCAGAACATGGAGTGTGAGTCTAGCAACATGGTTGGGGACCTGTTGCAAGCTACGACCTGAATCGCTGTCTTACCCAGTGTTTGCTGCACCTGAAGTATCTCTGATGCGTTATTTTGGGTTACCAGTCTGGAGGTGTGTGCATCTTTATGAATATGGAAACACCACCACCTTTGGAGCTTCGGTCCAAGTTCTGGGGCTGAAAGGTGTGAAATGAGTTACAGCCTAGTGGTGCAGGGGTGCTTTCTGCTGCCTTGAACCAGGTCTCTGTTACAGCACAAATGTTGATGTTATCCATTTTAAGGAGTGCTTCGAGCGAGTGCATTTTGAGATTTAGACTTCTAGCGTTGAGCAACATGACCCTCAGATCGCATTTGGTTGTAGCTGTTATGGTGGTAATTTGGTCTTTGGAACACCACCTAAAAAAGGCACTATAGGTATGGCAAGAGCCTTGGCCAGTATTTGGAAGCCCAGGGGTGACAGATGCAGGCCATCTCTGGCAAAGCATCGGAGTTTGTTAATTATGTCATCCCAAGCAGACAGATACTGCATCCCCTTAGAATTACACCAGAAACTTGGCCAATTGTTGAAATCAATCATTTTCTGCTTGTACTGTGGTGTCATTCTGGATGATGGTAGGAGGGTGCTCAGGGCTAGGGTCATACCCGCCTGAGCTACATAATCCGAGAGCTCCTCCATGTCTCTTTTCATGTAGTCCAGGGAGGTACGTCTCCGGGGTCTATATTAGAACATCGAAGTTTCAGAACTTCGAATGTTCTTATATCGACCCCTATTCAGCGAATGTTGAAAACATTGAACATGCAAAACAGTGAATTTTTTCCTAGGGAAACTGTTTTCTGTTCCAAAACACATACACACAACACAAGCACACCAAACAAACAGCAATCCACACACATGCACCTAAAATCTTACATCTAACCCTACACTAAACTGTACATACACCACTATCTACCCACTTACCTTAACTCAAACCCTAACCCTAAGGTCCGTCACTATCGCACACACACCTCACCCGTGCCCTAACCCTCACGTCCACACATTCACAAACTTACCTGACCCGCACCCTTACTCACCTAACCCGCCCTAACCCCCACGTCCACACAATCGCACACTTACCTGAACCTGACCTTTAACTTTCCACCACAGTGCTGAAAATAGCGAAGCGACAGGAACGAACAACCAAATTCTTTCCTTAGGAAAGAATTTGGTTTTCTGTCACTTAGCTTTTTTCAGCTTTCACTGAATAGGGGTCGATATTAGAACATTCAAAGTTCTGAAACTTTGATGTTCTAATGTAGACCCCGTCTCCTGTCATTCACACCCACATGTACAATGACAGAGTCATATTTGTACCTGTTGTTGAGGGAACCGAGTGCTTGTGTTATGTGGTGGATCCTAGCACCTGACAGGCAGCTGATTGTTACTTTCTCCTTATTCAACCTAGTGAATGGGACGTCAGCTGGAAGCCATTGCATATTCTGTACAGTTAAGATATTATGTGTTGCAAGATTCTGTGGAAGTAACAACCACATACATGGAAACGTATTCTCAACAATGAAGTTTACCTTTTTCTCCACTGTTGTGTGACCTATCCCCCACATGGGGGGAGTGGGGAGCAAGCCCCCCCCCCCCCCACAAAGAAACCTTTTTTGGATGTTTGATGAAGGTAATTTTGAAACACATTTTTCATACATTTTGTATTCACCAAAACCACTTTTGATGAGTCAACAATAGAGATTTGGAAATCTGGTGCTTTACATTTTTCTCCAGTTCTTGGTACTCCATCTGCCTTGTACAGACAATAATCTGGCAGACAGTGTAAACTGGGCAATTGACCTAGATCACAAGTGGCAGTTTCATCTTCAAGTTTTCTAGGACCTGAAGTCTGCCTGAGGACAGTGATCAGCTCGACTGAAAAATGCTCACCTCTAACATGAGAGACCTTATTTAATGAATTCTATGATTGGGTGTATCATCTCCAGGTTTATCCTCTCCACCAATAAACATATGCCATATTTTTGTAGAAGTACCTGAGTTCTAGATCAGATTCAGGCCTGTGTTAATACCATCTGTGATGTCAGACAGACTTCATAAGTACACTCTTCCTTTGTTTTCATTGATCTTTTTGGCTGCTCATACAGTATAGATCTTGATCCTTGATTTCATCAGTAAAAGTTCCTGTTCTTACATATCCTTTGGATATTCTGAGATTATATTTCCAAATTTAAGAAGAGTGTAGGAAGAAAAGCATGTAATGGGACTATTGGAATGGTCTGTCTTGATATCATGTGAGTAAGCTGGAATTTTGCCTGAGAATCTGCTTAACAGATTAACTAGATTCTGAACCCTGGCAGTTTGTTTGCATTGTCTGCAACCTGTTTGGTCACTCACCAGTGGGGATCTTCCCAAACTAGCTGACATTTAATTTTGCAATACTCTTCCATATCTTTGAAGGACTGGAGGGTGCATCTTGGGTCTTTTGCTCTACTTTTGCCTGATCTGTTCAGCTTGGTCTTGAGTAGCCCATCCTGAGCTTAGAGAGCATCTCCTTTAGTCATTTGGTCACTGTGTGTGTGTGTGTTTCTGTGTGTGTGTCTGTCTGTGTGTGTGTGTGTGTGTGTGTGTGTGTGTGTGTGTGTGTGTGTGTGTGTGTGTGTCTGTGTGTGTCTGTGTGTGTGTGTGTGTGTGTCTGTCTGTCTGTGTGTGTGTGTGTGTGTGTGTGTACAAAGCTGAAGCTATGTTTTCTACCCTGTCCCTAGCGCCAAACCAGACTAGTCAGTCTTGGTAGTGAAGGAGTCATTGGGAAGCCGCAAAGCAGGATACACAGCCCATGTGGATGAGGGCAGGCGCACGTTTGATTCTTGTTAGGAACCAGGGTTAATAGTGTGACAATTTACCCATTTGCAACCTTGGTTGGATACTGCTGCTTAGCCCTTTGCAGGCTTCTTTCTTTCTTCCTTTTCATGGCCTGACTTGTTCATAGGTTCACACTAGGCTATCTGCCCTAGGACATTTATAAGCCTAGCCAGAGTGTGTTCGGCTTTCGCCACCTATTTTTAATTAATTTTGCTATGCCCTTTTTCGAGATTAGTATACTGTGCCTCTGTCTAACCGTGACACAGAAGTGATACCCGGGGTAAACCTACGATCTCCCATCCACTCATCAAGATTCCTCTTGAAGAGAGTCAATGAGGGACTCTGCCTAACCTGGACTGGGATTTTATTCCAGAGTGAAGGGAGCCTCTGGGTTATGAATCTGTCCCTCCAGCATGTCCTATTTATTTCAGTGCTGAGGTTCAAGTCTCTCAAGCGCATAGCTCGATGGGATTTGGATTTTCTGAGGTGCAGCATGTCCATTAATTCAGGGTTGGACATGGCTTTATACATCAGGCACAGATCGCCTTTGAGCAGGCGGTATGCCACTGAGTAGAGCTGGAGTTTCTTTAACCGGGCAGCATATGGCATCTGTTTGAGCCCTTTGATCCTCTTGGTGAGGTACTTTTGGGGTCTTTCCAGTTGCTGCAGGTGTCTGGTAAGGTACATCCCAAAAGGGGCATTGTACTCAATTATGGGCCTGATGAGCGATGAGTAAAGAGGCACAATGTCCTCCCCTGATCTAGATGTGAATCCCTTCATGATTAGGTGGGCTATATAAAATGTTTTTCTAACCACTTTGGCCAAGTGGTTGTCAAATGAGAGATTGCTATCAACTTGGGTCCCCAGGTCCCTAATTACTTCTTCTGTACTTAATGGATTACCACCTATATGGTAATTTGTGGGCACTTTGTTTTTGCCAAAGGGGATGACTATACACTTTTGGCGTTTAGCTTGAGGCCATGGCTCTGGCACCAGTTGTCTGTTTCTATGAGGCCCTTTTGGAGGATGCTTGTGTCAGCTGGAGAGTCGATTATGGCACCCAGTTTGCAGTCATTTGAGAACTTGGTCAGCCACAGTCCTTCCGTGTTGGCCGGTACCTCCGAGAAATATATACAAAACAAGAGAGGGCCCGGGACTGAGCCTTGTGGGGCGCCACTTGTAACTGGTTTGGAGTCTGACATGGCTCCAGCAATTCTAACCATGTGGGTTCTGTCCTTGAGCCAGTTTGCAACCCATCTAGTGACATAGGGGTTTATATTTAAGCTGGTGAGTTTATCTATAATGCCCGAGTGGGGTATTGTATCGAAGGCTTTTGTGAGGTCCAGGTAGGCTGTGTGGACCACCTTCCCTTCGTCAATGGCCTTGACTGTTTCAAAGAAATCGACCAGGTTTAAGAGGCAGGATCTACCCTTAACAAAGCCGAACTGGGTAGGATCCAGTGTCTGTAGGTCCCCAATATCTTTATTTATGAGGTCCATGATGATCCTTTCCATAGCTTTGCAGACCAAGCTAGTCAGGCTTATGGGACGATAGTTTCCAGGATCCATTGAGGCACCACCTTTGTGGAGAGGGATCACTGTTGCTGTACACCACTCTTTGGGTACATATCCTGTAGTAAGGCTGAGATTGAACAGTAGTTTTATGTTTGGGTTTAGCTCTTCTTGGAGTTCATGTAGGACGCAGCCCGGGACACTGTCTGGTCCCATTGATGCTGTGTTTTTTGCTTTGGAGAGGGTGGCTCTTACCTGAGCATCTGAGATGCCAGGGGGGCAGCACTCTGCTGGGATAGATATTTGCCCTTTTGGTGGGGAGGGGGGGGAGAAGTTTGTGCTGAACTTGTCAGCTAGGATATTGGCAATGTCTGTTGGTTCTGTGTATTTTTTGTCATTTTGGACTAATTCTGAGCATATCTGGGAATTCCCACCCAGGTTCCTAACATAACTAAAGAAAGCCTTGTGATTATCCTTAGTGTCCTGTGCAATGTTTCTCTCGAAGCTGGCCTTAGATGATTTTATGAGTGCCTGTAGTTTTTTGCTAATACTGATCAGAGATGCCTTCCCTTTTTGGGATTTTGCTCTATCATGTAGTAGCTTCCTCCTTCTATTGTATAGTTTGTTTATGGCTGGGGTCCACCAGACAGGACGTCTGCCTTTGGAGGATTGGGTCTTGGTTTTATTTGGGATTGCATGATCCATGCATTCCTGAAGGTGTTCATAGAATGTGTTTATAAAGGATTCTGCGGTCTGGGCCATATTTTCCACAGGCCCAGGGGCTTTGAAGGATTCCACCTCAGTTTTGAGGAGTGTGAAATTTGCTTTAGAGAAGTTTTTCACTGTGGTTTTCTGGGCAGGGGGTGGGGTCGAGATGTGAATATCCAGTGAGATTGGTGTATAGTCTGATCTTACCAGTGAGGGATACACTTCTGGTCTGGAGCATAGAGTCCCCATGTTGGTGATGATCGGGTCCAGTATGTTTTCCTCTCATGTGGGAGTGGTAACAAGTTGTTCCATAGCATTTGAGTTTATAAATTCTAGGAACCTTTGGGCTAGGGTGTTGGAGCTTGAGTAATGCTCCCAGTCTATGTTTGGGTAGTTGAAGTCACCCAATATAATGGTGTTTGGAGAGACCTTCATATTTTCCAGTGTTCTCAGGAAGGCCGAGTGGGGTTCCTGGGTTTGGGAGGGTGGTCTGTAGCAGGCTATAAACTGGAAGGCAGTTTTACCCACTGTTAGTTGCACATGGATAGTCTCTGATGCTTCGTGCTGTGCCACCAACCTGGAGGTGTGGGTATCTTTGACGAATATTGATACTTCCACTCCTTTTGTGGTTCGGTCCAAGTTTTGGGGCCGAAAAGCATGGTATGAGGTATAACCTAGTAGTGCTGGGGTGCTCTCGGGAGCCTTGAACCAGGTTTCTGTAACTGCACAGATATCGATGTTCTCCATGCTAAGGAGAGTGTTGCGTGCATGCATCTTGAGGTTTAGACTTCTGGCATTGAGTAGCATTACTCTTAGTTTCTTATCCCTTGTGACACCTATGGTGGTGGGTTTGTCTTTTGAGCCTTGCCTAAAAAAAGAACTATGGGGGTAGCAAGAGCCTTTGCCAATATCCAAAAGCCCAGGGGTGACAGATGCAAGCCGTCCCTAGCGAAGCGTCATGGCTTGTCGAGCATGTCATCCCAGGCTGACAGGCATTGGATCCCCTTTGAATGACACCAATACTTAAGCCAATTGTTGAAATTGATCATCTTGTCTTCATATTGTGCATCATTCTTGGTGAGGGTAAGATGCTACTCAAGGTCAGGGTCATACCGGCCTGGGCTACATGCTCAGAGAGCTCCTCTATGTCTCTTTTCATGTAGTCCAGGGAGGTACGTCTCAGGTCATTCACACCAGCATGGACAATGACTGAGTCATATTTGTACTTGCCTTGGAGTGACCTGAGTGCTTGTGTTATGTGGCAGATCCTAGCGCCCGACAGGCAGCTCACCGTGACCTTCTCCTTGTTCAGCCTGGTGAGCGGGACGTCAGTGTGCCTGACGATAGAGTCACCTATTACAAGTGTATCAGGTGTGTTGTTTAGCCTTAAGGGCTGTGACTGTTCGGCACACTGGCTTTGTGAGCTATGTGTTGCACGTGTTTTGTTTTGGGGTACGGTTGCTTGGGTGTCTGCTTTGGAGGTCTCTGCTGCTTACACAGATTTTTATTTAGAGCCTCCGAGTATGTTTTGTGTGTTTATGTGTTTGGTTTGCTGTCGTGGTAGGTCTATGTGAGACTGGAATTGTAGTGAGTGTGGTTTCCTTCTCCTCCTGACTGGTTACGCCAGTACTGAGTTGAGAGAGCTTAGCCTCCAGTTTGGCTATATGGTTGCATCTCTCACATGTGTTGGAATTTGTTGGGAGGAGGAGAGGGTTGTCTGTGTACATGAGGCAGTTGTAACATTGCCTCAAGATTCCCAGATTCACCAGCTGGACCGGAGAGGAGATTGACAACTCACCTTTGGACATGCTAGAATAGTATTGGGAATTCCTTTATAATTGAAAAAAAGGGCCAATGGGGAACAAGGTACTCAAGGGGAGTTTGTGAGGGTGTAGTGCTTTTAATTTTTTAGTGCTGACTTATATAATTGCTTTATTGGGCAAGTGCCAGGTAACTTAAATGCAATGTGTTACAGGTAACTTAAATGCAAAAACGACAAACAGTAACTTTCTTTCAAGTGAAACAAGGAAATAAGTACAGTAAGCAATGCAGATATCAGTAAGGATCCACAGAAGCGCTGAAAAGCTGTGTTTTAGGTGGAATTAGCGTTTCAGGGAAATAACAAGCATACAAACAAAGCTAGATTCAGCAGGCCTGGATCTAGTCTATGCTACAGTAAACAAGGTGTACCAATTTCAGTAGTTAATATGCAGGCCCTATAAGCCTTTAACCAGAAACAAACAAAGCTAGATTCAGCAGGCCTGGATCTAGTCTATGCTACAGCAAACAAGGTGTACCAACTTCAGTAAGAAGCAGTTCAAATATGCAGACACTATAAGCCTTTAACCAGAAATTCCCAGCTCAGAAGGGCAGAGTCCAGCCTCTCCTCCCACAAGAGTGCAGACCACAAACCCTCTTAATGTAAAATAACTGGCCTGAAGCCCAAGTGCTTAAACCAGAATTAATACACTTTTAGAATAACAGACACTGAGCCCTCAATCAGCAGTTCCCAACTTAGAAGGATGTAAGCTACCTGTTCTGCCACTACAGTGCAGACCACAAACCTTCTTAATGTAAAACAACTGATCTGAAGCCCAAGTGCTTAAACTAAAAGGCTTAGAATGAGTTACACCAAGCAGTAATAAATACAATTGGGTACTTTTAAGATGACGCAAAAGCAAAATAAAGTAGGAAGAAACACAAATACAGTAAAAGCAGATATATATTTTTTTTTTTCACAACTGAACTTCTTAGGTAACAGAAGGTTGAAACCTGAGACAGCTTTTAAGAAAGAAATCTCAAAAGAACCAATGAGGTGCTTAGTCTAAGCTGTAGTCCAGGTGACCTCAGTCAGCCAATGACCTCAAACAATTCTCTCTCACCGAAATGCCTGATGGCTTTGGCTAAACCAAGATGTCCCTGAATATGTGCTCAGACACACAACCTCCACAAACACTAGGCCCAAACACAAGCCTGAATATGGAAATGCTACAAATATTCCCACTACTTAGAACAAACTGCAGAAATGTTTCTCACAGCTGAAAAGCAACAGTGAGCCTTTAAATGAAAGTTTTAAACATAAAGGAGCCTCTAGAAAAAAGAGTTTAACTGCAACAAGTTATCAGAAACAAATGACCCAACAGATGCTTAATAAAAGTGGACAATTTCCATTTAATACCTCACACACAGTGAAACTAGCTAGAAAAATACACAGTACACAAAGTGCTATAAATAACAAAGAAATGAACAAAATAAACAAAAAACAGGATACTTAATGTTATATATTATAGCTCTGAGTTTCCTCAGTGTCCTTCCTTCGATTAGCTCAGTGTGAAAATTGAGTGTGTGTACCAAACACATGGTTACATGCATCATGGAGAGATTTGACTCCCATGAATAGGGTCTCATGGCTGCCTTTCTGGTTGGCTTCTCCACAGGCCAAGTGAGACTGAAGCAGACAAAATGGTGCCGTCCCAGAATTCTTCTGGATGCATTTGGGATGACCTCTCCTTTAAGGAGATTATGTGACACATGAGAACATGGTATTACGTAGGCCTGGGCCACACCTGGTGTGTTTTATTGCCAGATTTTCCATCCATGCTGTGGAGCCATCCTTTTTTGATAACATCACAGAAGAATGCAAACATCCCTTCTCTGCTAGTGCTGCAGCCTCCAGGAAGATTGATGCCATTTACAGCTCTCCATTAGGTTGGAGTGAAGCCTTGTTGCATCATCCAAGAGATGACTTTTTCAAAGTCTCTGTTTACATGCAGCATTATTAGGCTCACATTTCATTCCTTACTTGCTGGTAAGATCATCAAAGTGTGAGCATAGCAAGCAAAAGGTGTTTTATTTCAGTAGGTTGTAGCTTGGGGTCCTCAACTGTTTAGGTTCCAAGCCCAGTTTACATGTGGGCCCTGGCTACTATGAATACAAGCCAACTGTCTTCTCTGTGCTGATGATATTGTTCTACTTAAAGATAGTAAGACTCCTCCTAGTATACATATCGAACTTCAGACCAACTTTACAGCCATTTAGAACTGGCTTCATATACATAACCTTCTAGTCAGTACCAGAAAAAGCTCTTCAATGATTTTTGGGACTCAACAAAAGTTAAAGCCAGTTCAGAAACCTGCCATTACATATCCAACAGGTTCTCCACTACCCTTCACCGCTGAACCGAGATATGTAGGCCACACATTTGACTGGTATCTCTCCATTAACAAACATGCTGAAACCCAAATTCACAAAGTTTTAGCTCAACTAAGGCTATCCTACAGAATCTCTTATCCTCAGCCTGTAGAGGTTGAATAATCCATAACCATTAACATTCTTTTACCTGGGCTTGAATATGGTCTGCCTGTCATTGCCCTGGAAACTTCACAAAATAACACTCAGGTTCAAATAGCTGAAAATCAAATTCTCCATTACATTCACTTCTCCAGTAAAACTGAACATGATTGCCACACACATGTTAAAGGAAAATGGCTACCAATGACTGACAGCACCTCACTTCTCCTAAGTACACTTACCTGTAAAGATATTCTTTGTGTTTCACTGTTGCAGTCATCACTTATGGGTTATCCCTGCTGGGTAGCCCTCGCCTGGCCCAAATACCAGAGTAAAGGATTTCCCTCCTGCATCAGCTGTAGGTTGCCTGAGACTGACGTCAGGTCATTAGGGCTATAAAGAGAGGCAGCCAACGTCATTACACCAGTCTTTCTTGCCATGGAGCCCAAAGCAGAAGCAGTTTGTGAGTGCATCGGTTGGCCATTGCCAGTGTGAGGGAACAAACTGTTAAAGCTAAGTGCCCCATTAGGGATTCTTTTCTTGCACTTAACCGATGTCCGAGAAGGTAAATAACTGTCTCAACTATGGAAAACAAATTCCACACCGAGACTTTCATAATCTGTGTGTATGACATCCCCGGATGTCAGTTCTGTGTCTTATTTAATACTAGGACCATCCTTAGAAGAGCTGGTTTTGTAGCTAGGCATTTCAGTCTACTGTGGAAATTCATAAAAAGAGAAAAGAAAAGGAAAGAGATAGACCACAGAAGGTTAGGCCCATGGAAGATTCAAACCTGAGGTCAGCCAGCCTACTGTCCACTAGCAGAGTGGAACTTAGTGAAGTGCATACGCAGCCCCTGACGAGAGCTGTAGAGCCATTGCAGGCCTCTACCAAGACCCTTTTGGAGTCCGGTACACTGCCGGATCAGGCTTCTCCTTCCAAATTGTCGGTCACCAGCCCCACGGTTGGGTCCAGAGACACTTTATAGGCACTGGCTTCCAAGGAGGTCTTTTGGATGACCAACACCAAAGACCGATGGCCATGCCACCAGCCAAAACCACATTAAAGCCCATAGAATCACTGAGGCCTAAGAGCAAGGCCACTCTAAGAAAACTCATTCCTCCGTGCCTAGTCACCATCTACCTACTACCCAACCTGCTCAGTCAGTTACTTAGGATGGCAGAGGATTTAATCTGTCTCATCAGGGGTAACCAGTCTGCTGAATCTAACCCAGCCAAAAGAAAAAGGGACCTTTCTTCAGAGGTACTTTCAGAGCCAGAGTCAGAGGACTCTGAATTTCTGGACTCTGACACTCAACAACAGCCCCTGGCAGCCTTTGAGGATTCAGATGCTGAGGAATCCATTCTTTTTTCATCCCCTCCTAAGGACCTCTCATTCAGGGTGACCTTAAATTCCCTCAGAGAGCATTTCCATTGGGAGGCTCAGGACTACCCCCAATCAAAGAAGAGGTTGAGAGAGTTCCTAGACTTGCCACAATACAAACCCTTAGCCATTCCTCCCATTCTGGATGTAGTGAAGGATGTCTTCCTGAAGTCTGGTCTCACCCCTGATGTCCTGCTCCCTGCACCCATAAAGCCTAATAGATATTACAGGGTGCCAGGTACACATAAGTATTTGTTCAAGAACCCAGCAGCTGACTCAGAGGTCATTACTCAGGGGCCCAAGGCGGCCATGGCCAGTTCCTCCAAAAATCCAATACCCTTGGACAAGGCGGAGCTCGTGCAGAAGGGGTTGTCATACTACTCTGTCAGAATTCATGCCTCAGCTATCTCACATCATTCCCCAACAGAACAACCTATGTTCTCCCATCCTGTGTTAAAACAATTCCTTAGAGGGGGTGTCACACATCAGACCACCTAGAAGGCCACCCACTCCAGCATGGGACCTGAACTTTGTCCTGGAAAATTCTACTTTTTCTCCTTTTGAACCAGCTGCCTCAGCAGAAATGAAGGACTTCTCTTGGAAGACTGCCTTCCTGCTGGCCATAACCTCAGCCAGGAGGGTTTCCAAACTGCAGGCTGTCATGGCCATTGAGCCCTTCATTATTTTCCATGCAGACAGGATGCCTCTTAGAACTGATCCCTCTTTTATGCCTAAGGTGGTATCTAACGTGGCCCTTAATCAGGCTATCCATCTCCCTACCTTCTTTCCAAACCCACAAAATAGAGGGGAAAGGATTTTCCATACATTAGATGTGCACCGCATACCTCTCAACCTGGAAACCTCAAAAATCTGGACAAGTCCCATGAAAAATAGGTACAAATCTGTACGCTGATTAACAACAAATTTGCAAACATAATTATGTAACCCCACACACTCCAATGGAATTGTGGGATACCAAATTTCAAACACAAACTGAAGAACAGACAACCAAAATATGACACCAAAGTCCCCCTGCAGCCATACCAATGTCCCATTACCTGGCTATTTCGCCCCATTTACCATAAACACTAATGTATGCATACTGCTTTACTTCTACAATGATTATTTGGATTTTATTTTTACATTTTATAACACAATGCACAAACACTAAGACTTCTGCTAAACAAAGCAATACTGTCTCACAATGGAAATAGACTTGGCATTAAAACTTCTCTGCCATTGAAACTCACATTCATTAAAACAGCATTGAAACCCACACACCACATCCAAAGAAAATGCATCTGACTACTGGTGGATAAATATTACTTTTGGGCTGTTTTCAAATCATTGGCCCCTTGCACACAAAACAAGAAACATATATGTTTTCTTTGATACACCTTCCTGACTTTATTAAGTTATATTTATTGTATAATGCAGCACACTTGTTAGACAGAGAGCGCATTTTAAACTTATTGTTTGAACATTTTTCCATTAGGCAATGAAACAAAGTGCATGAACCAAGAATGAGAAAACTGCCCAATTCAGAACATGTCCATCATAAAAGTCTACTTCCACACCCACACTATATATATATATATATATATATATATATATATATATATATATATATATATATATATATATATTTATATTTATATTTATTTATATATATATATATATATATATATATATATATATATATATATATATATATATATATATATATATATATATATATATATATATATATATATTATAAATAGAATGACAGTAGTGTAAGCCAGAGGCATCTTGCACAGCTTCTCGCACTTATTTTCAATTTCATTTTTTTCTGGGGGGAGGGGGACAAACATTTTGGAAAGTTAGAATAAAATGTTATGTTACCACAATGCATTTCACTGCCAAGGCTTGAACTCAGGACTTTGTGCACTACAGTCAGAGCAACATACCACTATGCCAAATCAGCAGTTTCCTGAAAGATAGGAAGACTGAAACTTAAATCGCTATCATTTAGTGAATTCTGTTCTCACTAGGGTCAACACCTTTTCAGATGGCCAAAGTGGGACAATTGTGGTACAAACATCAGATTTTGTGGGCCAAAACATACCCACGGCCAGTACAAGAGACAGAACTTCACTTTTTTGCCTAAATAAAAGCTTATTCTTGTAGCATTTTAGTTGCTTATTTTGTTTCTTATAACATTTAGGTGTTTCAGATACAGAATAACTGATGTTATGTAGTCCAATCTAGCCTACATTCTTACCCGTGGGTTTGGCTCCGACTCGGCCATACTCTAGCTCGAAGTCTTTCAATTGGCTGTGCTAAGAGGTATCCTATGCTGCACTGCTTCCTTTCCCCAGATCTCATTTGCTGCTCGTAAAGCTCAGATGTGGTCTCGCTCTTGGCTGTGGCTAAGTATAACTTTTTGTCTTCTTTGACTTAAATTTTGCTCCAAAAGCTATTTTCATAGCTAGGTGTGTGTGTTGTTGGTTTGTGGAAGCTTTTTTGTGCAGCCTTTCATGGCCTTTGTCTTACTTTTTGTCTTGGTATCCCGTCAGCTATCTCCCAACGGGCTAGGCCCGTTTCAGTTAGAGGACCTAGTCCTCCTTTGGTTATCTGTTTTTCCTTCTGTGTTCGTTTGTTTTTTAGGTACCTATCCCTCCGGGCTAGGGCCGTTTAAGTTAGAGGACCTAGTCCTTCCCCTTGTTTCCTGTCAGGGCCATTTGAGTTAGAGATCCTTGTGTGGTGTCTGCAGTTTATTTAGATTCTAGTTCCCGCACTTTGTTGCTGGTGTCAGTTTTGACTGTTGTGTTGTGTCTAGTGTGCTGCCGACCATGTCTAAGGATACAAAAGAACATAAGCCTTCGGGCTTTAAGAAATGTAGTAAATGTGGGTATAAAATGTTGATTATTGATGGGCACTCTGTGTGTGTTTATTGTTTGGGGGTTATCCACCTTCAGGAGTCTTGTGCATTCTGTCATGCATTCAGCCCTTGTGTTCTTCAAGAAAGGAAGAACAAACTAATTCTGAAGGGATTACTGAAACCCTCCTTCAAGGAAGATTTGGAGAGGTCTTCTAGTGCTAAATCTTCTCCTCTAAAAGAGACAAAACCTCCAAAGCAAAAAAAACTATCTCCAGCTCCGTCAGTCTTATCGGAACCTCCGGAGAAAGTTAGCAAGTCTACTGTGACATCCTCAGCTCCACTGTTTTCGGTGCCGAAGGAAGTTTGTGAATCAACAGATCCTACATCTGCTCCCAGCCTCTCGGAGCTGGTGACGGAGATACTAGCTCGGAGCCGGTCTCCAGTTTTTAGACCAGTTTCTCCTCCTCGCAGGTCTCCTCCAGAGAGGAGGTCTAGATCTCCTACCTTGTCCTCTAGGTCCTCCAGGACTCTCTCTGATGTGGATAGAGTGGTGCAGAGACTGCTCCAATCACTGGTGCTGGCTAAATTGCTTTCAGCTCCAGCCCAGTTGGCTCTGGAGCCCACCACCCATCCATTCTTGATAGTTCCTCCTCCGAGCAAGTCTCAGCCTTCGGAGCCAGAGTGGTTGGCACCATCTGATGCTTCTAGGTCAGCTCCGATAGCCCATCCTGGCTTATCGGCTCCAATCTCAGCTGCGACCCCCGTTGGCTCCGTCCACGGGGTCTAGGACTCATGGTTCCTTGGTCAGACCCGAGGGGGAGGTCTCAGGACGCTCTTTGGCTCCTAGCCTCCCTCTCAGGGCTTTGGCTCAGGTGAGCCAGACCCTTGCTTCGGACCTGGTCCCTTCTGCTTGAGGTCTTCCACTGTTGGTCAATCTTCGGAGCAGGGAGGACCAGCTTTCGAGGTCATGCGGAGCGTGCTGGCCAGGTCCTCAGTGGGCATCATACAGCACTGACACTCTACCTCCTCCAGCTCTGGCATCAGTCTCTGATTGCCCACTATCTTTGGACAGCAGAGACCCAAGGCCCCAGGATACCTCCATGAGTGGTCCCCAAATTTCTGAGGACCCCCCAGAGTTTTTGCCTGAGGAGCCACCCAGAAAAAGATCATGCAAGAGGACGCACATCGACTCCCAGGAAGAGTCTCTCATGTCGGACACCGACCTCGAGGAATCAGAGGGGGTCCCCCAAGTCGTCCTCTGAGGATATCTCTTTCTCTGATATCCTAGAGATCTTGAAGCAGAGAGGCGACTGGCCCTCTAAACCCCCCTCCGTAGAGGAGTCGGTGTTTCTGAAGGCCTTTGCGGCTCAACCCTCTGCCTCTTGGGTTTCTCCACCCTTCGACAAACTCCTGGATCTGGTTTGTTGAAGGGTGTGGGAAACCCCTGACACTGTGGAACCAGCCCCCAGGAGACCTAACAAATTTATTTTATTTTATTTATTTATTTTTTTAGTTTGGGCTGTCTGGCTGTCCATTTTCAGCAGAGGCCGAGGAGAAAGGAGAAAAGCTCGCATAGTGCTAGCAAGCTTACTTACAAACAATCAAAACACAATCATCAAACAAATAATAAAAAAACAAAGACCCAAGCAAAAAAATATAAAATTATATAAATATCAAAGCAAATAAAAATTTTTTGTTTTTAGTGGGATGCTGAGAGATGAGGAACAGAGAGAACAAAAAAAAAACTGGAGGCAACCTTCTTTGTGATTGCTAGTAAGGTAAGACTAATGCAGAAGTCTGTTAATAGACTGTAGACTGTCAAATATAAAAAAAAATAAAATTACCTTAGAATTAGAAAGAAAAGAAAGTTGTGGCAGAAAAAAGGTGGGAGGAAAAAAAGAAAAAAACAACAACAAGATGAAATGAAAGGAAAGAAAAAAAAAAATAAAAAAAAATGGGTCAGTAGAAATGGGTAGAGAAGCAACCAGTAGAGAGTGAAGGGGGGCTAAAGAGGAGAAATTGTTGGTGCTGTCCGCCCCCACTGGCAAAGAGTTTCTTACGAAGGGCTTTCCAGTAGATGCCATGGTGGTGGCAGCGGCCACCAAGGAGGAACTGGCTGAGACTTCATCTGCTGTCCATCCCCCTAACAAGGAGTCTAGGACAATGGATCGGTATGGGAAGCATATGTTTTCTTCAGTGGCCTGTACTCTGCGGTCACTGAATTACTTGTCACATTTTACACGGCTCCAAAGAGATCTCCTGAAAGAGCTTGGAGATGCTCTGCAGGATAACATTTCTGATGCAGTGGCTCAGAAAATCAACGCTCAGATGTTTATCCTAAATTCTATTGCTAACTCCTCCATGAGGCTGAACTCTTACGCAGCGGAGGAAGCGAGTAGGGCAGCGAATTCCGGAGTTTCTCTCAGGAGGCACTCCTGGATGCGCCTCTGTAATTTCACGGAGGCCTTCAAGTCTACATTTACCAATGCCCCGTTTGATGGTTCCTCATTGGTCGGAGCCAAGGTGAAGGACACTCTCACTAGGTGTGAGCAAGAGGGAAAAACTCTGTCTGCCATGGGAGTCTGTTTTTTTCATGCCTTCTAGACCTTATTCCAAGGTCCAGAAGAGTGGAAAAATGTGGTTCAAGAAATCGCAGATGTTTTTTCATGATGCACAAAGCAATTACCCCTCCAGAGGCAGGGGAGGGGGTGGTAACTCAGGTAGACGCCGCCCTAGAGGCAGAGGAGGCCCGCGTAACCAGGGAGACCGCAACTCCTTTTGTGGTTCTCCCTACCAGCGCTCCTGATGGGAAGCCTGACTGCGCGTCTCCGGAGCCAGTCGGGGGTCGCATTTCACTATACCCAGAAGCCTGGCAGGACATCACCCAGGACCAGTGGGTATTAAAAATAGTTTTCGGAGGATATCACATTCCCTTCTCTTTTCTCCCCCCCACCGATCAAAAGAATCCCAGATGTTCCACCCAATCAAAAGGATTCCACAGCTTCAGAGGTTATAAAGCTGCTAGAAAAAGGAGCCATCCAGCATGTTCCCTCAGACTAGATCGGATTAGGGACTTACTCCAGATTCTTTTTGGTGCCGAAAAGAACAGAGGACCTGAAACCCATCTTGGATCTCAGCCGCTTGAACCTCCACGTGAAGAAGTCCAAGTTCCAAATGGTCACGTTGCAATCTATTCTCCCACTGTTGGGAAAAGAAGTGTGGATGTGCTCCATCGACCTCAAGGATGCTTACTACCACATAAAGATGGACAGGGCATCCAGAAGTCATCTACGCTTCCGGCTGGGAGCCAGTCATTTTCAATTTCTTGCCCTGCCCTTTGGTCTCACCACAACCCCCAGGGTGTTCACCAAATGTATGGCAGTGGTGATGGCTCACTTGAGACGTCAGGGATTCCAAGTGTTTCCGTACCTGGACGACTGGCTCCTTTCTGCCACCACCAGGCATCTGCTACTACAGACCAGAGACACCACAATCAAGCTGTGTCAACAATTGGGTATCATTCTAAACTGGGAAAAGTCTGCCTTGTTGCCCTCGCAGCATGTCACCTTTATAGGCACCGAGTTAGACACCGTGCTCATGAGGGCGTTTTTACCACAAGAAAGGATTCAGGGTTTGCAACAACAGGTATAGGCCTTGCTCCCTCTGAGAAAAGTGAAGGCAAAAACGGTTCTCAAATTGTTAGGGACGATGGCTGCAACAATTATGCTGGCTCCTCTGGCGAGGCTACACATGAGGCTCCTTCAGTGGCTGCTCTTCACCCGGTGGTCTCTACAACATCTTCCGCTTTCTCATCTTATAATGATCACAGACAAGTGCAAGCAAGATCTACGCTGGTGGCTTCACACCAGCAACCTTAATGCAGGAAAACCCTTCATCGCATCCCCTCCTGTTGCCACAGTGACCACGGATGCCTACCAGATGGGGTGGGGGAGCATTATCTCGGCAGGACAGTCCAAGGCACTTGTCAGGAACACAAGATACATCTGCATATCAATATTTTGGAGATGAGAGCAGTGCTACTAGTGTTGCAAGCACTTCAGAGCTTTCTTCCTCTCGGGACAATTGCGATCCACTCGGACAATATGTCGGTGGTATGGTATCTGAACAAACAGGGAGGAACCAAGTCGTACCCCCTTTGCAGAGAGGCCATTTGAGTGTGGCAGTGGGCAGTGTCTTCCCAACGTTTTCTCATAGCAACGCATATTCCGGGGAAGTCCAACGTGATCACCAACAGGTTGAGCAGAGCTATTCTGATGCCTCACGAGTTGTCCCTGAAGTTGCGGAGCAGATTTTCCACACATGGGGTCAGCCTTGCTGTGACCTATTTGCCAGTCCCGTCAGTACCAAGTGCAGCAGCTACTTCACCCTTATCCCCCCTCAGGGGGAGTCACCCAGGGACGCTCTAGTTCATGATTGGCCCTCCGATCTACTTTATGCTTTCCGCCTGTTCCTCTGCTGACAAAGGTTTATCAGAAAGTGCAATCCTTGGGAAGCAGAATGATTCTGATTGCTCCACATTGGCCTCATCAAATTTGGTTCCCCTTTCTCCATCCCTATCTCATGGACGCCCCTGGATTCTGGACCCACAGCTAGATCTACTGACTCATATGTCAGGGCAGTTCCATCCCTCTCTTCAGACCTTCCAGTTGACAGCCTGGCTACTCCACTTCCATCACTAGTCAGGCTTCATAATTTTTCTCCGGAAGTGGTTCATATTCTGTCCTCTTCCCATAAGCTTTCGACCAGAAAGATTTATTCCAGTAAATGGAAAAGATTCTCCATCTGGGCTCATGCAAGACATATTGATCCTTATACAGCTCCAATTTCTTCAGTTCTGGAATTTCTCTCCATGCTTTTCCATCAGGGGTCAGCAGCCGCGACCATTAAAGTTCAGTTGGCGGCTATTTCCACTTTTCACATCGCTAATGAACCCAGTCTAATGGTGCATAGACTTTGTAAGGCATTCTTGAAGGGCACTATGCTGCTTCGCCCTCCAGTCTTTGACCCAGTCATGCCTTGGGACCTACATTTTGTGCTACAATGTCTCACTTCGTCCCCCTTTGAGCCTGCAGCTACTTGTGGATTGAAATATTTGACTTGGAAGACTATCTTTTTGGTAGCCATCACTTCAGCTAGACGTGTCTCGAGCTCCAAGCTTTGTCAATTAGACTGCCTTACTTGATATTTCACAAGGACAGGGTTTCCCTCAGACGAAATCCTTCCTTTATGCCAAAAGTGGCTTCAGTTAGTAATCTCAACCAATCCATTGAACTGCTCATATTTTTTCCAGAGTTTTCTAATAGGGCAGAATTTAAATTTCACCAGCTGGATGTTCACAGGCAGTTGCATTTTTATTTGCATAGAATGAGGGATCTTAGAAAATCAGATCAGCTATTTGTCTCATTTTCAGAAAATAGGATTGGGTCTCCTGTTTCCAAAGTGACCTTGTCTAGATGGATCTCTAGTTGTATTTCCTTCATTAATGTCTCAGGTAGTAAGGATTTACCATTTAGAGTGAAGGCTCATTCTACCCAATCGATTTCTACCTCTACAGCATTTCAGGCCAGGATGTCTCTGGATGATATTTGTGCTGCGGCTACATGGGCATCTCCTCACACCTTTATTACTCACTACAAATTGGATTTGATATCCAGAGGCAGATCTTCCTTTGGTTCCACAGTGCTCAGGAGTATTTTCCACTGAGCCACCCAAGGTTCAGGTGCTGGGGACACTGTCCCACGGGTAAGAATGTAGGTGAGATTGAACTACATAACATCAAGAAGTTATGTACTCACCATAACGTTCGATGTATGTATTCTTCTCTCCTCACATTCTTACTTACTCTCCCACCTTCCCCCATCCTGGAGGACCAAGAGGTTAGTTCTGGTTTCAGTACTCCTTTTATTATTGGAATGTTTTTTCCTGCTCTATGTGTTATATGTATGGAGGGTGAGTGATTGAGTGATTGAGCTTGCCGCAGACAAGATCTGGAGAAAGGGAGCAGTGCAGCATGGGATACCTCTTAGCCCAGCCAATTGAAAGACTTCGAGCTAGAGTAAGGCCGAGTCAGAGCCGAGATTTGGCTCCGAACCCACGGGTAGGAATGTGAGGCGAGATGGACTACATACATCGAATGTTATGGTGAGTACATAACTTCTTGTTTTATGCAACTATTACATAAAATATAGGAAATAATTTTGCCCTAATATTTCAGGACAGTTGCCATTCTTACAATATTTTTGCGAGACACAACTGCCCAAAGAAGGACTATCGCAAAGTGGGACAGGTGGTAACCCTAGTTATCAGTTCTTCTCACCATAGCTCTAGCTAGTCAACCTCTTAGCAGAAAAAAACCTGGACAAAGCCAATGATGGGGGATTACAGCCCTAAAATGGGGACAAATTTCAAATACTTATCTTATAAACTTAGAAAATTGCTAGAATAAAAGGTTTTGTGTTACCACTTAGTTGCTGAAGAATATGAAGTCTGAAATTCAAATGCCTGTCATTATTTAGTGAATTCAGTCCTTCAGTGATTTACTGCAATCCTAAAAAACACAGATTTTATGAGGAACAGATAAAAAATATGAGGCTTTAATTCAGAAGTGGTGGTGGCTAGGGACTTTAGGCTCTTTTTACCCTGTACCCAAGGTACAGGTTTGAGCCTGAGTAGGTCTAGCCACCAGGTGTATTACATTGGGTGCATTTTCACAGACACACACACACACACACACACACACACACACACACACACACACACACACACACACACACACACACTCTTCAGCCAAAAATAAATGGTGGTTCTCCTTTCCTACCTGAATTGTTCCTGAATCCTGCAGCAGCTCGTTTGAATATGGCTCTGCAGCCGAATCCCATTCCTTCCACAGTATATGAAGCTAAAGCCTATCCCATTCCTTCCAAATTGTGAAGCCAAAGAAAGTGCTCATTTGTCATTTGTGAGCCACAAAGCCTAATCCCAATCCTTCATAAGTATGAAGCCAAAGAAAGCGCTCGTTTGTGAGCCAGAATCCATTTGAAAACCCATTCCTTCTGACTTCTGTTTCTAAATAATCCAAACCAGCAGATAGAGCGAGCTGTTTCCAAAGCTAATAAACTGTTGCTAAAGCACTCGTTTGAATAACCCACTAACCACCCATACTCACAGATCACAGGGAAAGCTGGAAATGTGCCCTTGGAGCCCTTGAGCTCAGTTCCAACAGGTTGATTGCCCTGATGGAGCTGACATCATCGCACACGTGATGACGTCAACTCAAAATAAAAAAAAAACGGGAAAATTAAAAATAAAATAAAAACTAAAGCTGGGAAAAGTCAGAAATGTAGGGGTGCCACTCAGGAATCGTGGCACCCCAGTATTTGGACCCAAAAAAAATGAGTTATTTGGTACGGTTGGGAGGTATGGTGCACAGACAGCCTAGATTCTATCTGGATAGGAGAAAGTCCTTCAGAGAGACTAACCAGCTGCTGGTCAGCTTTGCCCCAAGGGCAGAGGGGAACTTATATCCAAGCATTTCTAAATGGATATCACATTGCATCAATTTCTGCTACTCCTTTCATGGGAAGATACCTCCCAAATCAGTCAGAACCTATCCTACTAGGGCAGCATCAACTTCCACTGCCTTCCTTAGAGGCGTTCCTGCCAAGAATATTTTAGAAGCTGCCACCTGGACATCAGTTCACACCTTCACAAAACACTACCAACTGGCTGTTTTCTCCAAATCCAGGGCAGGCTGCAGGCATTGTGGCTTCCACTTAAAGCAGTGCAAGCCTAAATTCCTGCTCCTTCCCTTCCTTCCTTCCACCCTACATTTCAGCTTTGGGAATCTTCCCACAAGTGATGACTGCAACAGTAAAACATGAAGAACATAGTACAGTTGTTAGAGTGCATTCACTGTTGCAGTCATGTTTCCCTCCCACCTTCCCCCTCTTCCATCATAGCTAATGGCCTACCCCAGGTCATTCAAATTCCTTCTTGCTGAGGACAAAGTTTGCATTAGCTTCACTAAGATAAACAATTTAAAAAAAAAATCATCTTTCTGATTAGTGTGCATTACAGATGCACGTTTGATTTGTCATGGCAAATGGAATGTATAATTACAGAATTTCTACAAACTGTAGCCCTCTTTAGACATCTATTTATTAAACTAAAATGGTGATGCATCTGTAGTGGATCAAGGAATGCATACTATTCTAAAGTAGTGTTCTCTCACTTAAAAATAAATTACATATTTATGCATTTGCTTTAAAAACAGTTCAGTCTATCATTACAAATAATGGTACATCTGATATTGTTAATCCTCGTTCATTCCTTACGCATGGGTATCGGTTCTGACCTTGGAACAGAGCTAGCCATTTTCTAAGCTTGCATCAGCTGCAAACTCTCGAGCTAAACTCTTACCCATAACCCCCCCTCTCCCTGTTACCTCAGATTTTCGTTTGCCGCGTTGCCATTCGGTTGTGTCAAGCTGCTTCTCTTGAGCTAAGTATAGTTATTTGTTGTCAGAATAGTAATTTATATAACTTTTTCTGTCAGAAAAGTTTCTATTTTGTTGTCTCTTACCCTATCACATCTAGCGACCATATTTTCTTGAGTTTTCCTTCTCTTTTCTCTACACCTTTCACCGCAAGGTATTTCTCCCATACCATCGTTGATAATCTTCCTTTCTTCATACCTTCGGGTATTCTTTTGTACCATTGCTGGTACCCTTTCTACTATCCCTTTTTTCTATCATGGCAGATAAGAAAGGTAGTCGGGGTTTTAAAAGGTGTTCTGATTGTGGACACAAATTACCTACATCTGATGCACACTCTTTGTGCGTTTATTGTTTGGGGGCGTCCCATTTATCTGTGACCTGCCCTGTACTATCTCTGAAAATTTTTCTAACAGAACCTTGTTCGAAAGGAAAAACAAGTTGTTGCTGAAGGGACTTCTTAAATCTCCCTTTTCAGAGGCTATTTCTGGGTTGGAGGCCTCAACCCGTCCTAGAGCCCATAAGAAAATTTTGGATGTTCCTACTAATGCCAAGTCATTGCATTTGTCCCTGGCTGGGGACTCCTGCCAACCAAACCCTAAAAAGGCTAAAGTTTCCACTCCGGAGCTCACTCAGTCAGCCCCAGTGCTTTCGATGCCTAGACTTTCCGCACCGAGGCCTTCGGCTCCATTAGTAATCTCGGCTCTGTCTTCTCCTGCAGCCTTCACTATATCAGCACTGAGGGGCTCCTTGGTTCAGACTATTACGACTACTGTATCGGCAATGACCGCTCAGTTGGTGCAGACCTTAACCACGTTGGCTCCGACATCTTACTCGGAACTGACGCCTCAGTTGTTGGCTCCAATTTTGTCGGTTCCAGTTTTGGTACTGACAACCACTTCGGCACCGATCCTTGTGTCAGTGCAGACCGTGACCTCGGCACCGATGACTTCCTCGGTGCAGACACCCATAGTCCAGTCTCTCTTGGCACAGTTGTTCTCGGTGCGGGCTGGTGAGGTGGGCACCGAGTTTGTCTCTTCTGTGGACAGGCCTGTTTCTCCCTCAGTCTCTATGAGGTCCACTAGAAGCCTTTCCGAACACAATGTGTTGGATCTTGTGGATCAAGCGCTTTTGGCCAGAGGTATCCCACCCCCCAGGACCTATCCTGCCTTGGGAGGTGATCACCCATCTCCAAAGACCCCTTCTTATTCTCCTCCTTCATTGCCTTTGAAGTCCATTGATATAGCACAGTCTTCCCCCTCTGCGGTTCCCTTTATGGATCTCACTAAGGAACCACAGTTGCTTTCGTGGCAGGAAGGTTTTGCTACGGACCAGGGTGACAGTTGTGACACGTGTAATTTGCTGCTCCACAGCCATCCGGGAACTCCGAGTCAGCAGGCTGAGACACTTAGGGGAGGGGTGACCCCTGTCGTGGACACTCACTCCTCTTCAGGTGGACCAGCCTTTCAACTGATGGAGAAGGCTTTCGCTTCTGCTGGCGATACTGGGCTGTCTATCCCCCCTGCCCTCCTCTGGTGCACTGGTTTCACAAGTCGCACCTAGCGGACACCGGGTGCAAGGGCCTCAGGACAAATTCCCACAGGAAACCCCTTTTCCACTGTCTTCCCCAGCTTCTCCCTCTGAGGAAGTCCACTTGAAAAGTTTGTGTAAGAGGAAGCACATGGACTCCACAGAGGAGTCCCTCACTGAAGACACAGACTTTGATGAGGGGGAAGGATCCCCTCGGTTACTCTCTAAGGTATCCTTCAGTGATATCCTCGAAATCCTTAAACAGAGAGGTGACTGGCAGCCCTCTAATCCGACCTCTGAGGAGTCTGTGTTCCTGCAGGCTTTTCACGCCCAGCCCCTTACCTCCTGGGTTACTCCACCTGCCGATGAACTTGTCCGGCTCATCGTGCAGTGTGCATGGAAGGCTCCTGATACCATTGAAGCTATTCCCCGGAGGCCAGATAAGATTTTGTCCCCTCCTGCTAATGGATCCCCATTGGTCAAAAGGTCTTCCTGTGGATGCTCTGGTAGTGGCGGCCGCAACAAAAAAGGATCTGGCAGAAGAAGAAAGCCAGACTGTTCATCCGCCTAACAAAGAGTCCCGGGCCCTGGACAGGATAGGGAAGCGCACCTTTGCATCAGCGACCTTTACTATCAGGTCCCTGAATTGTATGGCACACTTTACCAGGCTTCAAAGGGATTTGATTTCCGAGCTCTCTGAAACCTTGGCTGGGACCATGTCTGATGAGGTCCATGACAAAGTGGCCTCTCAGCTGGCCACCATTGAGTCAATATCTAACTTCTCTATGTGACTGATATCTCACACATCAGAAGGAGCAGCTAGAGCGGCAGGTTCAGCTGTGGTCTTGAGACGACACACCTGGATGCACTTGTGCAATTTCGCGTAACTCTTTAAGGCTTCCTTTCTTAACTGTCCCATTGAGGCCTCTTCGTTATTTGGACCCAAAGTTAGATGCACACTGGCCAGATGTGAACAGGACGGTACAACCCTTTCTGCTGTAGGTGTCTGTTATTCTTCCCCTCAACGTGCTTTCTCCCAAAACCAAAAGAGTGGGAAGATATGGTTCAAGAAATCTCAGGGTCCTTTCCGTGACACATAGGCCGAGTTCTCCCCTAGAGGCAGAGGGGGAAACTCACAGGAAAGATGCTCCATTTGGGGCAGAGGGGGTCTGCATAACCAGGGTTCCAGGGACTCTTTCCCTGGTCAATCATACCAACGCTCCTGAAGAGCAGCCCAACTCCTTTCCTTTGGAGGTGGTTGGGAGTCGTTTCTCTTTGCACCCTTCTGCCTGGCTAACCAGCACCACCGATTCTTGTGTACAAAGGATTCTAACCAGAGGTTATCATATCCCCTTCGATATTTGTCCCGTCCCTTCAAAAAACCTTCCCGACGTTCCACCCAGTCAAAGGGAAGAAGCAGCACAAGAGATAGAAAAGCTGCTAAGAAAGAGAGTCATCTAAATAGTCCCTCCAGACCAGATAGGATCTGGATTCTACTCAAGACTATTTTTGGTGCCAAAGAAAACCGGGGACTGGAGACCAATTTTGGATCTCAGTGTATTGAACAAGTTTGTGAGAGTACAAAAATTCCAGATAGTCACAGTACAGTCTATCCTCCCACTTTTGGAAAAAGACGATTGGATGTGCTTGATAGATCTTCAAGATGCGTGTTATCACATAAAAGTGGACAGGCCATCAAGAAGATTTCTGCGCTTCCATGTGGGAGCCAGTCATTACTAGTTCAGAGTACTGCCCTTTGGACTCTACAGCCCCCAGAGTGTTCACAAAGTGCATGGCAGTCATCACGGCTCACTTACGACTTCAAGGATTCCAGGTGTTTCTGTACCTAGACGACTGGCTCATTTCTGCCCCCACCAGACATCTACTAGAAGAAGCCCTGGCATACTCTCTCCTCACTGTACAAAGGCTAGGCATAACCATAAACTGGCAAAAATCCAATCTCACCCAATCTCCGTCGACAGAATTCATAGGGGTTATCTTGGATACAAAGAACTGCAGAGCTGCCATTCCAGAGCACAGAATTTTAAGGATAAAGTAACAACTGATTCCAATCCTTTCAAGGGAGAAATCCACAGCTCACTTTGTTCTACAGCTGTTGGGTTCCATGGCAGCCTCCATCACCATTGTCACCCTGGCCAGGTTTCATATGAGGCTTCTACAATGGCTACTGCTCACCCAATGGTATCATTTTCAGCATCCTCTTTCAGCCAAGATTTGAGTAACCCACAGATGCAAGCAGGATTTAAATTGGTGGATGATGCACAGTCTGTCACAATGGTCTCGCTCCTTCTCCCCACAGCAAACCAAGGCCACGGTGACCACGGATGCCTCCCTGGTGGGGGGCTATGTCAGGGACAGACAGTCCAAGGCACTTGGTCCGAACTGGAGGCCCATCTGCATATAAATGTTCTAGAGCTGAGGGCAGTGCTTCTGGCGTTGCAAGCATTCCATCCCCTTCTGCTGTCTGGGACGATTGCGATTCAATCAGACAACATGGTGGTGGTCTGGTACATCAACAAGCAAGGTGGAACCAAATCTTACTCCCTTTTGTCGAGAGGTGTTGAGGATATGGCAATGGGCAATGGCTTCCAACCGTTTTCTTCTAGCAATGCACATTCCCGGGAGTTCCAACGTGATAGCAGACAGACTCAGCAGGTGCATTCTACAACCTCACGAGTGGTCCCTGAATCCCTTGATAGCGGCGGAGATCTTCCACCGCTGGGGCCGTCCTTGCTGCGACCTCTTTGCATCCCCAACCAACTACAAATGCAGCAACTACTTCGCTCTGATTCTCCCTCTGGGACAGTCACCCAGGGACACTCTAGTCCACGACTGGCCCTCGGGTCTTCTTTATGCATTCCCACCCTTTCCCCTCATTCCCCCGTTTCTGAAGAAGGCCCGTCTGTTGAAGAGCAAGGTGATCCTCATTGCACCATATTGGCCTCGTCAGATTTGGTTCCCCTTCCTTTGGCCTCACCTACTAGATCAACCATGGATTCTCCATCCAACCCCGAAGTTGATCTCACACCCACAGAACCTGATTCATCCCAACTTGAACAGCCTGAAGTTCACAGCTTGGGTTCTCCAGTTCCCTTTATTGCCAGGCAGAATGATCGTTCTTTACCAGTACGTGACATTCTCATTGCATCTCATAAGTCTTCCACTAGAATTACTTATCTAAGCAAGTGGAAAAGATTTACCTGTTGGCTGAAAGATAAACAAGTAGATCCCTTCTCAGCACCAGTGTCGATAATACTAGACTATTTGGCCGACCTTTTCCAATCGGATCTATCGGCCTCTACCATTAGAGTTCATTTGGCTGCATTTTCTGATTTCCATGAGGGTGTTCAAGATTCCTCTCTTATGTCTCACATATTGTGCAAGACCTTCATAAAAGGTGTGAATCATCTGAAGCCACCTTTTAGAGAACCTATTCAACCATGGGATCTATCATTAGTTCTACAAGCACTGACAATGCCACCCTTCGAACCAGCTTCTTCTTGCGACCTCAAGTATCTGTCATTAAAAACCTTGTTTTTGGTCGCCATTACTTCTGCCAGACCTATCTCTGAACTTCAAGCTTTATGTATCAAGAGTCCATACTTGATTTTTCATAGAGTTAGAGTGTTTTTGAGAACTAATCCTTCATTTCTGCCAAAAGTGATCCCTGAAATGTCTCTTAATCAAACCATTGAATTGCCAGTTTTCCTTCCCAATCATTCAAACAGAGGAGAGTATTGCCTACATACCCTAGATATCCACAGGCAAATCCGTTTTTACTTAAACAGGACTAGGTCCTTTCGTAAATCTGACTAGTTATTTTTGGCCTATTCTGGACCTAGATTAGCATCTGCTGTTGCTAAGGTCACATTAGCTAAATGGTTGAAGGACTGTGTGACCTTCATTTATACACAACGTAATATCCCGTTGCCTACTACCGTGAAAGCTCATTCGACAAGGTCGGTGGCAACTTCTGCTGCCTTCCATGCCAGAGATTCTTTACATGACATCTGTGCAGCTGCAACTTGGGCTACGCCTCATACCTTCATCAGTCATTACAAATTGGATTTGGCCTCCGGGGGAAGAGCATCTTTTGATTCTATGGTGCTCAGGAATGTCCTTCCATGAGAGCCTCCCAGGAATAGAGACAGCTGGGGGCTCGTCCCATGCATAAGGAATGAACGAGGATTAACAATATCAGATAAAGAAGTTATGTCTTACCATAACATTCCATCTGTATTGTTGATCCTCGTTCAGTCATTATGACCCTCCCTCCTTCCCCCTCCTGTGGCTTCTAGTGGATCTCACCATCCGGTTCTCTTAGGTCATTTGACCAGAGGTAGCCTCTACCTTCTTTTGACTTGCAAACTCAAGCTGAGGTAACAGGGAGAGGGGGATTATGGGTAAGAGTTTAGCTCGAGAGTTTGTAGCTGACACGAGCTTGGAAAATGGCCGGCTCGGTTCCAAGGTCGGAACCGATACTCATGTGTAATGACTGAATGAGGATCAACAGTACAGATGCAACATTATGGCAAGACATAACGTCTTTTTATGTATTATCGGTGGCCAGTTTGGAGAAGAAATAACACAATTATTCTGTCTGGAACTGCAAATAGTAAAAATGTTAAAGTGCAAAAGCATTCAGTTCTGCTAAAATGTTACAGGCTGTATTAAGTAGCATTTGCTTGGCCTTTGGGAAGATCCTGCTGTAAGCATGCATGCTCAGAAATGTTCTGTGATTACGGAAACATAATATTTTTTCATGCCCTTGTTTCACTTGTAGTATGCGAGTTCCTGCAGTGAACATGCATGCTAAGATGTGTACCACAATGAGTGAATTTTAAAAATCTGTTTTCAAGCCCTCATGTCACTTGAAGAATGGAGTTTTGCGACCGCTAAAATGTGGTTGTGATAATACGTAAGTACCGTTTATTCCTTATTGAAGGTGGTGTTTGCTGGCTTATGTCTCTTCAAGAGGGAGGAGGAAACAACAGAAGTATCCTTGGTACAAGGTCAGACTACCTTGCTTAGTCCTGAGTGTAACATGATGGGCCTCACAAGGTTTGTTGTGTGGTTTCTCACACTCTGTAGGTGTCCTGGTTGTCTGAGGACATTGTAAACGTTTAAAGTAGCTCTCTTTCTCAAGTAAACTGCCCCTGGTAGAGCCCAGCAGAGGGGGTGGGCATCCTGTCTTCTTGTCTCTTCTTCCACTGATTCTTCTCCTGCCTATGTTCCAGTGCAGTTCCATAGGGGAACTGTAAAGCAAACCAAGAGTCTACATCTGAGGGACTGCAGAAACTGCTTGTCTTTGTGGGAAAAGAATGAGGGCTGTAGCCATCTGTCCCTTTCATGAGCCTGGTCCACTGTATCCCCTGTGGTACTTGTACTCTCTCCAGGGGAAGGAAAAGTTATGTTCCCTCTCAGTCTTTAGTTATTTATTTAGTAATTTATTATATATCTGCCTTTGTTTACTGGGAAAGTCTGACTGGATAATACCCATTTTATCGGATGCCAAGGGAGAAAAGCTCCATCTGCTTACATTGCATTATACTAAGTTCCAGTTAAATACATAGTAGTTACATTTATGCACAAACAGTAGTTACATTTGTACATTGTAACACTTTGCAGAGGTGGAAGTTACGAAAAAGAACCCCCACAGGCAACTTAGTGCATAATACAGTCAGCAGTTATGTATAAAAATTGTTTTGTCATTCCAGTGAGAAGGTTGAGTGCATTCTGTGGAAGGACAGTGTTTGGAGAGTATTGTGCAAACCCATTGTCTCAGCCTTGAGATGAGCATGTGCAGGACCAGGACTGGTTAAGATGGTGTTTAAGCAGTGCTTTAAAACTATTGAGTTTGTCAGAGAGTTTTATTTGTGTGGGGATACTATTCCCGAGTTTAGCAATGTATTGGGAGTAGAGTAAGTCTCCTGAAACATTATTTTACTTATTTGTAAGTAATTAGAATTTGTTACTAGACCAGAGATCCCTTGCTGGACAGTTAGGTCAGTAGTAAGTTATGTAGTGCAGCACTTTTTCTGGATGATGAATGAGTTTATGTGTGTAGTTAGCTGTGAATATGTTAAGTAGTTGTGTAGTTAAGCCAGTTTAATTACTTTAAGCTGTAACAATCGTGGGACCTATGAGGGAGATTGGTGTCAAATTCAGCTATTTTATTGTAGCAGGAGGCAAGTTTCTTTCTTTGAGTATTGTTTATGTTTGTTAGGCTAGGAGTGACATATAAGACAGTTGGCAATAAGAAGGTGGTGAGTAAAGTTTTTCTTGCAGTGTCTGCAAGGAATCCATTGATCCTATAAAGTGAGCTAGTTTCTGGTGAGTAGATTTAAAGGTGTGCAGTATATGGTGGTCATATTTGATATTGTCATCTGTTATAATGCCTAGAAGTTTACTGTAAGTTACAATTTCACTGACAGTATTATTTACTGACTTTATGTTAAAAAAATGTTTATGATTTTGGCAACTTGTTGAGGTAAAAAGCATTAAGCTTAGTTTTCTTAGGGTTGAATAGTAGGTCTGATTCTTTGAGCCGGGTTTTTATAGAGGAAAAAGATTTTAGGGTAATGTGTAGACGCTTATTTATTGTTGAGACTGCACATATTAATGTTGAGTTGTGGCATACTGAACTAAATTAGCACGGTGAGTGGAGCTCATTAATAAATATATTAAATAGGAAAGGAACCAGGACAAAGCCCTGAGGGACACCTGTAGTAACTGGTTGAAAGAATGAGTAGGTTTGTTGCCTTCCTGATAGGTAACTAAGAAACCACAACAAGGAGTATTGTGAAAGTCCTATTGAGGAGAGTTGAATAAGCAGTTGCCGGTGCAAGACAGTATCAAATGCCTTTGACGAGTCTAAGAACATCGGGGACACATGCAGACCATTGTTTCTATTTGGTTTATTCTATTGGTAAAGTATAGTAGAGCAGTAGTGGTGCTGTGCTGGGGCCTGATGGTATTGGTTTGAGGAATATGTGAATGGTGCTATGGAAGTATAAATGTAGGGTAAGTGGGGGTGGGTGGGATCTGTGTGTAGGGTAGGGGAGCAGAGTGAGTCCAAGTGTTAGCAAGGGTGAACGAAGGGAGTTGAAAAGTTGACAGAAAAAAAACAATCTGTAACTTAACTTAAACAGGCGCAAATCTGCTGAGAGAGATAAGTAAAAGGAATAATGCAGTTTAAAAGGTCCCTGAGCTAGTATGTGAAAGTCTTCCTTTTGTTGCTGAAGGACAGTTTTATTAGGAGAGTTAGTGCTATATAATCTTGACCTGACTAATGGTGATAACAGTAAAAAAATCACACTTGAATGTTTGAACAACTGTATAATGTAAGGAGGTTTCTATGGACTTTGCATTTTAAAGTCCAAAGGCCACCCCAACCCCCACAGAACAGCAAAAAAATGACAGAAAGTAAGCCAGAAAGCAATGGTGCAGCTCTAGAAAATTAATGTCTCAGAACTCAAAGTGGTTATACAGGAAGAGAAATAAACTTATGGAAGGGAGACAGTAGACTGCTAAAAGCAATGAATTGAGCACAGTTAAAGAAGAAAGTACCAGTGGGGCTATGTTCATAGAAAATGGAGCTATTATAGTGGACAAACATCTTTGTTTTAGGCTGACATAATATTTATAATTTACATAAAAATATAGCCCACAGACTGATGTTCAAACTGCAGATTGCACTGTTACATATATATATATATATTTTTTTTTCTTGCAGGGGCACTTTTATAGAAAAACAAATACCAGATGATTGTATAATACAAATGTCAGCTGTAATAGCATAGAATGTAATATACAATGGACTGTATGTTGGACTGTATGTTCCCTATATTAATTTCTTGTATAAATATTGTATAATTTCTTGTATACGTACTCTATAATCTCTATATGTGTTGCTTTTCTCCCCGAGCCTCAGCTGAAAATGGGTCTTATCCCAGTTGGACTTTGCCAGTAAACAAATGTAGACTAAAAAATAAATAAATAAATAAAATAACACACTAAAGAGACAGTTGAGTGCACTGAGTCAATGCTGGTTGTGTACAAATACTAGCTCAGAGCTGAAAGTCTTGAGCAAGGAGAAATAAGAAAGCATGGGGGGAGACCAAGGGTGACTTCCATGAAGGCATGCAGTTTCACTAAAGAAAGACAGAAGGATCTAAGTAATGAGAATGTGAAGTCTAGAAGTGAAGAACATATATGATACAGAAATAGCTGAGTAAGAGCAGTATGAGTAAATGTCAGTGTCTGCTAGGTAGTAGAGATTAAAAGCTGGCCAGCAGGATGTCGGTACAGGAGGGTTACGGACTATAAGGCTATTGCTTACAAACTAGGACACTAAAACACTTGTCTTCAGACTAGTCACTATGCAGGCTAAAATTCATGCAGAAGACTGGATGCCCCTAACAATTAGGCACAGTGGCAGAGGTGGTCCACAGTTTGTCCTAAATAAATAGTGAGTGGGTTCAGACTGCCTATTGGATGAGCCTGCTGTGTGTATGCTTTATGGATGTTTCTAGTTAACCTATTGAAAAACTTGTTTCCAGTTAACCTATTGAAAAACAGAGAAAGAAAAACATTATCTTTTCAAGGTTCAGTAGAAATCCAGTTAAATTACTATGGAATGAACTATATGCAGCAGAACATCGCCACCAGTAAATGCATTGAAATTTTAAGTGGTTTGTTAATAAATATAGAAATTAATTTCTATAATACAGTGGTCCCAGCACAGCAACTGTATTATAGAAATTCATTTCTATAATACAGTTGCTGTGCTGGGACCACTTGGCTTACCACCTTGAACAGCACACCCTCAGATAGAAATAAACAGTACTGTTTTGTTAACACCATTACAAATTAAGGACATTAATCTTTCAAAAATCAGCTTTTTAGCACCAGAACAACAAAGGAATGCTGAAAAAATAAGGATAAGGCAGGGAAAAACTTGATAAAATAACTTCAAACCTCACAAGCACTTTAAATTGAACAGAAGTTTTAATAAACACTTAGTTTAACTTACATTCCAACAAACTCTTTTTGGCAATGAAGGGACTTGATAGTGCTATGAGATCTCTACAGTTTGTTACCTTTCTAGATCATTTAACACCAGTTATAGTTATGCTAATAAAATAAACATTCAGTCCTTATAAAACACAGTAAAATTATGATGACACATATTGGGCACCATTACAAAAATTGCTGACACAAATCAACTGAAGTACAAACAGTGGTTGCAAGTGGTTAGAAGGTACATTTACAGGGAGAAGTTAGGTTCAGCAACAACGTCTACAAAGCACCAGTTAGATAAACTCAATCAGTTGGCAAAGTAAGTATAACAAACTTCAAACATCTGATTGTCTTTTATCACTTACCTTGTAACTCCCTTGCGCTCTGCTAGAGAGAGAGAGAGAGGGGGAAGGAAGGAAGGAATGATGAGAGAGTGTGGGGTAAGTGAGGTATAAGGCACAAAAAGAGGGTCGAGCAGTAGAAAGAAGATGCATTTAAATTACCCCAGAAACCAGCAATAGGCTCTGTGTAATTAGCCTAGGTTACCCCCCCCCCCCCAAAAGATCAGCAAAACAATTAGAATGCAGGAGTGCAGCCCTGGAAAAATACTGGCTCAGAACTGAAACTGGTTACACAAGAAGAGAAATAAACTTAAGGAAGGGAAGATATTAGGCTGCTAAAAACATAGAACTGAGCCCAGTTAAAGGGGAAAATACCAATGGGACTGGTGTGGTCTAATAAAATGGAGCTGCCATAGTGGATAAAGATCATTGTTTTAGGCTGCCATAATATTTACAATTTACATAAAAATATATACAGACCAGTGTTCAAACTGCAAACTTCATTGTTACATATCTATTTGCTTGCAGGGACACAAACACACTAAAGAGACAGTTGAGTGCACTGAGTTACTTTTGGACAAATCTTCAGAGTGTTGGAGTGTTTATTGTACTCTTGCCAGCATGACTATTCTGGATATTGTCTGATAGTCTAAGGCTAGTAGAGAATAACCCAGTTCCACTGTTCCTTCCTTATGGAGCTGCCTTTTACATTGTTTTGTTTGGGATTCCTTGGTGGGGAATAGCCATTGGTGAATTTCTGGCAGTACTAACATAAGCAATCTTAGGATATTGAACCCATCCAAGTGCACATGACCATATATTCTAGGTTTGGTCTCTTCTTTGTCATTTCATCTTCTCCACCTTCCTGCAGAAAGGTCTTAACTGAACATGTTTACCTGAATGTGGGAATAGCCTAGGCTTTGATAAGTGGATGTGCTACTTCTTCCTTTAGGTACATTAGCATCCTATCTGGAGGCTGAATAAGGCTCTAGGGAGTTCTTAACCTTACTCTTTCCTCTTTACAACACCTTGGTGCCAGGTCCAAGTAAGAGACCAAGGTTTTTCAGAGATTTTCCAGAACCTAGGTAGACCTTGCTCCTGTGGTCCTCCTGTCCACCTGTGGTAGTGGTTCTTGGAATGGGGGGAATTCCACTTTGAAGCCCCCCTGACCTCAATGGTGCTGTAAATGGTGCCTCCATCCCCCATATGGAGGAGGGGGTTCTTTAGGATGGCCTTTCTTGGAGCAGTAGAGGTTTGTTATTCAGCATTATGGTGGGTGTGAGCCAAGGTTTGCCCCCATCCCCAGACTTTATACAAGGATGTTTGTCCATCATGGACGATTATGACTTTTATGTTGTGTTGTCACAGCAGTTCTCATTTTTTGGATGATAGTCTGCACCATGTCTGTTAGGACTACCTGCCCCATTTCTTCATAGAGGGAGGCAACCCTTCAGGCTGGTTCATATTTAGATCTTGGGAGAACACTCTTCAGTTGGCTTCCTGTTTATTCATTGGGGAGTCACAAACACCTCTTCATCCTGCTCAAGAGGTTTTGAAGTGGTTTGGGCCCTGCACTGAGGTTCCCATTCCTAGTGCTTCTGCACTTTGCTTCACTTCATGGGTGGAATTTATAGCCATTGTCTTCAATGAGGCCATGTAGCAGGGTATAGCATGGCTTTGCATTTGAATGGCTGTGGGAATCCACTTCTGTGGGCATAATGAGGTTTGTGAGTTTCCCATTTTATGGCAGAGACTTGGTTTGTTTTTGCTTTTTGACCAGCACTACTGGGCATAATGAGGTTTGTGAGTTTCCCATTTTATAGCAGAGACTTGGTTTGTTTTTGCTTTTTGACCAACACTACTATCTCCTTTCTTCAAACAAACAGATCAACTGCTGATGCCATTTCAGTGACACTTCACCTCACATTGGAGCATCTTGAAGAGAAGAGCAACTATGCCAGGCTGTTGTTCATAGATTTTAACTCAACATTCAATACTGTGATTCCAGTGCAACTTATACAAAAGCTAATCAACTTTGGCATAAACTGGAACTGGATGCTTGATTTCCTGACAAAGACCACAAAGGACCTGTGCTGGTAACAACACTTCAGGGAGTATTGCAATCAGCACTGGAGTATCCCAGGATTGTGTGCTGAGTCCTCTACTGTTCGCAATCCTTACCCATGACTGCTCTGCAAAAGCTAGCAACAACCACATCATCAAATTCGCAGATGACACCACAGTGGTGGGACTAATAAGTGGTGATGACATGAGTGGGTATAAGAATGAGGTCAACTCCCTGATTGGTGCATTAACAACAATTTGGACCTGAACATCAATAAAACAAAATAAATTATTATTGACTTCAAAAAGAGCTCTGCCATGCACCTACCCCTTAAGATCAATGGTGAAGAAGTGGCGAGAGTCCAAACTACAATGTTCCTGGGGGTACATATATCAGAGGATCTTTCTTGGAGTACAAACACAGGCCAGCTAATTAAAAAAGCCCACCAATGACTACACTTCCTAAGAAGGCTGAGAAAAGCAAAGCTCTCTATGAATGCTCTAAATACCTTCTACAGAGGAGCCACTAAGAACATTATCACCAGCAACTGCACTCTGTGGTCCAGTAACAGCACAATGGCGAAAGGAAGAAGCTGCAAAGGAATAATAAGAACAGTAAAAAAGATCATGGGTACTAGTATTCTTACCCTACAGGAGCTCTTTGAAATGAGATGTAAAAAGAGGTCCCACAAAATACTGAGTGACACGTCTCATCCAGCGTATGGTTGGTTCAGTAAACTTGCTTCTGGTAGAAGGTTACAGAGTATCCACTGCAGGACCTCCAGATTCATGAACAGTTCATATCCAACTGCAGTAAGACTCATTAATGCAGACGTACATCCGGATGTATCAGAACTATAATAGATTGTTACACTCTCATTCTTTTTCTTTTTTGTCCATACAGTAATTCTGTTTATTTATTGCACACTAAAATTAATGTATTCTCATTCAAGTGCAATTCCAGTCACTTTCTTATGTGCAGTATCACCCAGTCTCACCTCTATGTATACTGTACTTTTCATGTGTTAATCATCTAGTAGTCAGTGTTGTCCAGTATATATAAGTAGTGCACAAGCATGTGCATCAGCTACCTAGATATTTACTTCTGTACTATAATTATTGTTTATTCGTTAATACCTGTCATGTCTGTGTTTTTGTGTTTGTTTTCTCTGGTAAAGGAGCTGACACTCGAAATTTTGTTTAGATAGCACTTGTGTTTCCTAAATGACAATAAAGTTTCTTTGAATTCTTTGAATCTTCACCCAACCTCAGATGCTCACTGCAGAAGGAGGAAACAGCTGCTGCCTTCTAGTGTTTATGAGAGCTTGGTTCTGGTGTCTGGGATGTTGTGGGCACTCTTTATTGAGACTTTACTCATGGGCTGTGACATGTCCTGCCCTGTTCCTTGACGGGGAGCTGGGTGGAGATTCATCTCCAGATAGTCGGTCTTTGATGAAGACTACTTCAGCATCTGTGTGGAAAATCTTTCTGATTTGGGGATCTTGAACTGCTTTTTTAATAGGCTTTAGTGCCTGCCTATTGTAGAGTCATTTGGCCATTTGGTATGGGAGGTAACCAGAGTGTAGTCATCTTGTCTGCTGGCTCCACCTCCTCTTGATGTCTCAAATGTCAGCGTGCTTGCTGGGAAGGGGGTATGGGGCCCACCTTTCTCTTCTGTCAATAACAGAAAATCTTTTTCTTGTATGACACATTATTTTCTAATTTCCTTGCAGAAGGTAAGGATGGAGAAGAAGATAGTGATGGGGCCCTCACTGCTGATGGTGTTGTGACCTTTCTGGAGGTATTGTTGTCTACTTGTCAGAAACTTGAGAGTGGGAAGTTGGTAATTCCATTCCCCTGGATCGGGAAGTAGACCGTGATTTGATCCACTGCAGTTGGTTGCTGACATCAGTGCTTGCCATATCTACCCTATTTATGCTGATTGCTGCAGGTTTTTAGGTCCATGTCACTCCTTTCAAAGGCAGTCTTTCTAGTCTCCATCCATGAATTTCATCTATTTGATTAGGTACACCCTAATAGTTAGCCTTCTTTCTTCTCCTTTTGTGATTCTCCACTCCTTCTGCCTGGGCTGTTTGACTGCTCAGGAATCAGCCTAATCATGGGACCCATCGTGGATAGTCCTCATTGTTTTTTTCCTTTTTTTCTTCTGCTCCCTACTGACCATCAGACCCTTTTGTTCATTCACTATACAGAACTGACCAAGAGGGGCCATCATTAAGACCGACATTAGAAGTGGTTATATATGTTTGCCTGGTGTCACCCTAATCCTAGTGTGTATATATAAACAGCACACTCGGGGTGCGATGTACAATGGGTATCAGCAAGGGTATGTCCCCAAGTAACGCATCTCCTCAAGATGGCCCTGCCCTACCCATGAAGCCAGTGCTCTAGTATGGCACTCATCCCCAGTGTTAGACATATCAACTATATTCTTACATATCAATTGATCTTTGAAGAAGATTAACATTGATAGTTTAGAAATAATTTCCTTCCTGCTTATTTTCTTTTTAAGCTGGAAGTGTACAGTTATTGGTCACTTTTAGCAGTAAACTGGCAAACATATATTTTTCAGTGACTTCTTAGTAACAGATGTACCATATTGCCACTGATGTCGAGTTACATGTGGGTACTTGATGCTGAGAAGAGAGCAAACTGGCAGGTACAAGAGCAAGTGTGGTTATGTAGTCTGTATGACTTAATGGGATGCATCAGTATGGGACCTGTATCTTCCCCAAGTGTAGGGATTCCTAGACAAATTTGCCAGATGTGGATTGGTGGCGAGGATAATCTCAACCATTGGACCATTAGAGGCATCATTTTCATAGGTCAGAAAGTGAAATTACCTATTTCTTATACAAGTTTTAGGAGAGCTTCTGCAGTGTCATTTCAAGACAGTGGAACAGCAGCTTATTTTATACATCACCCTGATTCTTTTTGTTCAAAAATTTCTGCCAAACACAGCAAAAAAAAAAAAAAAAAAAAGGCTTGAGTGGCACTTTTGGCTCTGTTTTGGCCCAGATAATACACTTCACACTCAAAAAGGTGTTCTCTTTCGCTACTGCTTAGGTAAGCTTTCTTTTTTAAAGTTTCATTTCATGTTTATTTAAGCACTTTGCAAAAATGCAAATATATAGGAATGATAAGTAAAGTAACATTTGCAAAAATAAACGATCTTTATCTAGTTGTGTCATCAACTGAGAAATTTATAAATCTGGTAATATATGTCATACATGAAAACTAATAAATACCCAAACAATTGATTTTTCAAGACTTTGAGGACAATAACAGTCTTCTGCACAAAGAAATGTACAACAGTCCAAGCCCTATTCAGCAAGGTAAAGTTAAAAAAACAAGCACAAAGTGATCATATAAGTAGTCCGAGATAAAGGATAACCAGTTAGCTGTAATAAACAGACATCCAATTCATCAGTGTTACATTATTGTCAAAACAAGTCACATTTGCACCTCCAGGTTGAACTAGAAGGTAAGCCCAGCAAATAGATCCACCATCCAGATTTGCATTTTAAGAAAAATGGTAGCGTAGCAGGTAACAGAGAGACACGAAATACAAAGATCATCTGACAACTGCTAACAATCCAAGTTCAGCATTCTGAATAGGCCAGTTTAATTGTGCTTTTGGGAGATAATCAGTAGCCTAAATTATACAAATGGCAGGTCATCAAAAATTCAACAATGGGAAAAAAGCAACATTGTTACACAACTTGCAGGAACAAACCCAGATATCGTACAGCATTTCAGAAGAAGTTTCAGTTAAATCCAAGTTCAAGCAAAATACACTGTTAACATTCAAGCCTTGGACACCTGGCTGTGTGGGATAGAACAAAATAAAGTGCTTAACAATTAACAAGTTCACCCAAGACTGATGACTAACTTTGGTGCTGCAGAAGAGTTGTACAATATGCAGCTTAGAGGCTGAGGGTATGCACTTCAGTCTTCCAAGCCACATTTGCGCATTGGAATTCATGGGGCTTATGTCAGTGATCACACTCAGAGTATAGCATAGCAGGCTCTTGCATAAGCAAGTGTCCATGTCAGCCACTGAAGGAAGGGTTAGGGTCATACCAGCAAAAACCCGATGTCTACCTGGATGATGCCCTGCTGTGATTGGTTCTTACTCCAAAGGGAATGAAAGGGCTGAATGAGCATCGGAGGACAGATGGTTGACACATGGCCGAGCAAAAATAGATAAATAGTCAAATACACACAAACACACACACACACACACACACACACACACACACACACACACGTGTGTATGTAAGGAAGTAATAATACAAAAAAAAAATCAGTCATGGAAAGTGGTAAGCTATTTAAATAATGTATTATTACAAATATCCTTGTTTTTCTCAGGCAGTCATCTGCCACAGTCCTGGACCAGTCCTCTGACAAAGAGGGCAATCTTTTTTATCTGGCATCTGATTCCCTACATTTAAAGATGTGGATGATGCTTTGAATCCTAAAAGAGGAATGATTTTTGTGCATGTTTTAGAACACTTTCCAGATGTAGGATTATCAGACGTCCGGCAAAAGTAGGACATATTCTCCTTTTTGCATTGTGTCCTCCATCTGGCAGGCATTGCCTAAAAGGCAAAAATGTCCGGCTTTCAGGACATTCAGGTGTATCATGTCAGAGTCAGCTCATCTCGTAGGACTGCAAAGTCAGTAGTCTGTCACGTAATCTGTATATGTGACGTGGCTGCTGATTAGTCTCATTACTCTCGCTTTCTCTTCCCGCACTTTAATTGCAAGGGAAGAGCGTGAGAGAGTGGAGAAACAGGAGTCAACCATCGTATTGGTGTTCATTCAAGGTAAGTACTTTTTTTTTCCTGGCAGGGCCAACCAGATACTTTTTTTATTTTTTCCCTGGCATGGTCAACCCGATACTAATACTATGTGTGAAACTTTTAAGGGCTGCTGATGACTTTTTTTTTTTAAATATGTATTATAACCTGTAAGGGTTTAACCAGATACTAGGGAGGCAATGTGTTTTGGCGGCTGCTGATTTTCTTTTTTTAATACACTGGCAGGATCAATGGAACCAGATGATTCTTGTGGTCTGTGTGTTTTTTGGGGTTGTTTATGATGACTTTCTTTTATACGGGCCAGTTGCAGTTAAGAAGTAAGATACTGCTCACAAGCAAAGTAAATTAAGTAGCAGAAGCAAAGCAAGAAAGTAAATAATAAAAAAAAAACATCTGCATCAAAGATTAGTAGGGTACTAGTAATGTCCTTCTGAATTATGTATGTATGTAAGTGGAAGTTCTTTTCTGCTATTTTACTATAAGATACTTGCAGTCAAGCACCTACATTAATGTATTAGCAAACTGCTAGCTTACTGTAATTACACATTGAAATGTTATTGTACAGCAGTCCAGGTGCCCCCTGTGTCAGTAAGCATCATGGTAGACCACCACAGAATACAAGCAGTTATACTGGCAGTTGTGTCTTAATGCAACTTTGTTTCCTGGTATTAATGAGAAAGTTATTATTACATTTATCCTAAACTTAAGAGCTGCCAAATTGTTACAGCATTTGTACAGTACAATATATTGTTTGTCATAAAATGAATATTAATTTATCTATTTAGTATATTATTTTTAACATCAATAGTTTTGATGTCAGTATGTTTGTTGGATGTATAAACTTTGTAATTTTTATACTATATATTTGATTTGAATGATTCAGGTGGTTTGCCATTTTGTACATCAGTTGTACAGACCTGTTTTTTATTTTCTAACTAATGCATTCATTCCTGTCATGTTTTAACAGTGGTTAGATAATTGTTTTCAACAATAGGCTTTATTCCAGTGCAAGTTTGTTTTATTAAATGTAGTTTTGTCATTACATTAATTTTTTTAATCATTTTTAAACATTGTTGAATGAACTAATTGTAATATGTGACATATGGTATAAAAGCACTTATAAGAGGAGTCTAATTCAGTTCTGATGAAGTCCCTTGTATGTTTGCATGGGACAAAAGTATATATGGAAACCTTTGAACACTAAACTGTTTTTTTTTTTGTTGTTTAAGCAATAAAACTGTTTTCTTCATGGTACCACTTTGTTGGTTATTTGCTCTTTTAACAACAAGTTTGTGCTGTGGTGTCCTTGAAACAGGTTGTGTTTTAGTGTTTTTACTGGTGTTACAGACAGCAGTGTGCAGATTGTAACTACCTCTGATTAGCTCTAATACAAGTTGTTCCATTATCAGGATGTTAAGGAATGTTATTTTTCAGAATTGTAGCTCCCTATCACCCACCACATTAAGGTATTTGCCACTTTCTGTTGTATAAATTAATGTAAAAAAAATTGAGACTTGTGAATGAAACAAAACAGCTAGAACTGCTTTCCTCTGTAGAGGAATGCAGTTTCACCAAAAATTGTAAAATATAGACAAAACAATTTTGGCAAGTGGCATGCATACTCCCCTCCACTCCTCACAGCCTCTTACGCAAGTACATAAATTCCATCATTGAAGAACCACAGAGAAATGGCAAATACCACTTTCACACAAAACACAACTGCTACAGCTTAGAATCACAAAATCAGTGCAGGCCCCACACCAAAGCATCCCAAACTACTTTAAAAAAAAAAAAAACTTCCTTTGCAGAATTCCTGAAATGAGAGTAGAAATTAGTCTCACTTGAGCAAATAGAGGCATGTTGTTTGACTACAGTTTCAATAGTGTTTTTGCTGTGGAATTAAATTAAATGAATTAAATGACACTGCCTACAATTTTTCTCAGCATGTCTAAACCATTAAATTAAAAATTGACTTCTAAAATAGTGTTTTTGCTGTGGAATTAAATTAAATGAATTAAAAGACACTGCCTACAAATTTTCCTCACCATTAAATTAAAAATTGACTTCTAAAATATGTTGTTGTTGTTTGTCTTTTGGCTTTTCCCGGTTAGGGGTCGCCACAGCGGAACTCCGGTCCGCTAATGGTTGGCAGTAGATTTTCATGAATGCCGAGGTGCCAGCTCGACGTCCAACCTTCAACGAAGGCACACCCACTTACGCATGTCTTTCGAATGCCACCCAACCGCAGGGAGGACATGCAGACTCCACACAGAAGGCACTCCCAGCACTCCAGCCAAGAATTGAACAGGAGAACCTCTTGCTGTGAGGCAACAATGCTACCGCTGCACCACCACGGCTTATATACCAATGGAAATTTTAGAATAAGATCACATACACAACCCCTATAAATGGTTCAGTCCATAATGCATGTAATGAAGGGTCTGATATCATATGTATGCAGGATGATAGCAGATGAAAACAAACTTAGTCTTGAGATAAATATATTTGGGGCCTTTTATATGCGACTAACTTCCCACCCATGAAAATAAAGTATGTGACTTCATATTAGAAATATTAAATGTAAGCATGAAAGCTGTACAGTATTTCAAAATCCCATAAAATGTTACAATGCCATCAGCTATTACATGAAAAAGGAAGGAAGTGGTTCTTAATCTGGCTGATGCATTTCATCTTGGGTTTAGTGAAGTTCTGCAATCATTCTGAATTATTTGTAGCAGCACTACACCATCTTTCATAAGCAGAGTAAGATGCATTCTCCTTTGTCCTCCTTTATCACGGCTTTGTCCTCCTGTATGACCTCCAGTGTCCTCCTTTGGGTTCGCAGGTATCTGGTAACCCTGTCCAGACATAAGAAAACTTTGTTGTAGAGAATCTTATTTTTTTTAAATGGAAGAGGTCTTCTCATTGGTACAAGGCCATGATCACATACTGATTCAGGTTCATCTTCCACAGACCCTGCAAAAATCTCCCTCAGCTGCTCTGTAATGGCCTTTTTGTTCATTATGTTACCAGTATACTTTCATTGAGACTCTATTGATTTATATTCCCTCTTTCAAGTTATTCTTCAATGTTTTGCTTATCTACCCTCTGAAAAGCCTCTTGGTGCCTCCTTAGGACTGGCACTTTGTTCTGGTAACCTTGAAAAGCCTCTCTTTGAGCAAATGCATATATTACCTTTGACATCACCAACATACACAATTCTGTTGTTTGCCTCCATGTTGCTGAGGAGGGTTTTAGTGTTGCAAGCTCTTAAGTGCTGTGAACTGTACACCTTTTTTTCATTAAGACAGCATGTACGTTTTTACAGATGCATTCTTCATGACCTAGGTGTTGACCAGAATTAAGATATAGTTTATGAATCTTTTATAATAACAGTATAAAGAAAATTAATTTTGCATAACAGGGATTCCAATATGCAATTGTTGCATATTTCTAGAACTAAAAAAAAAAAGAAAAAAAATCAGAAAATCTAGTCATCTCTTTCTCACGTTTGCAGGTCAAAGGTTGGTTTCTGCTATAGGAAAACAAACCCTTTCCAAGTTGATGAGTGCTTGTATTGGATTCTGTTAGTTTCATAGCTAGACTTGTTCAAGGAGTCATTACAACTCCTTCCAGGTGCAGAGCAGTGGTGTCAGCTTCTGCTGTATTTTCTTTTCCAGAAGAGCAAGATCCCTAGTGATTTGTAGAGCTGCTGTTTGGTCCTTGAGACATAGATTTATCTTTTATTTTATTTATTTATTTTTGTTTATTGGAAAAGTCCAACTGGGATAAGTCCCTTTTTCAGTGGAGATCTTGCATGTGTATATACATCATTCATTAGAAGTAGACAAAGGGCTGTATATAGTATAGAGAAATAACATTGCAAAAGTTACTGTAACATTGCCTGCAGTTTATAGCAATTAAAATAAATAAGAAGAAGCAGCTTAAATATGAAATATTACAAAGGTGGGAAGGTAACTGTGGTGGTGGTGCTGCGGTAGTGTTGTTGCCTCACAGTTGTCCTGTTCGATTCTCAGCTAAAGCGTCTTCTGTGTGGAGACATGCGTGAATGGGCGTACCTTCGTTGAAGGTTGTGCATCAGGGCTGGCAACTCGGCACGTAAAAAATCTACTGCCAATCATTAGCAGACTGGAGTTCCGCTGTGGTGACCCCTAACCGGGAAGAGCCGAAAGACACAACAATAACAAAGGTGGGAAGGTGGTTGATTATACATATACTACTATATGTTAGTAGTAGTGCAACTAGGAATGTTGTATTACATTTAAAATGAGAAGTAAAGAAATTAAGAAAGTGAGAATGGTCGAGGACTACTTGAACTTGTTTTAAGGGGTATTAAAGAGACTAGCCATTGTCATTTAGAGCCTGAGATTGGTCTAATTTATGTATTTACTGAGCATCGTTCTGGCACAAAAGAGAAAAGAGGAAGTGGAAAAATGAGTATTTGGACAAAAGGTAGCAGGTGGGGCTGCAAACATTATTCTACATTTGTAGAGTATTACAGGTACTTACAAGTTCAATGTCGTTTCCAAACCTAGATGTAATATTTGCTACTTTTCCCCAGTGGTTAATTGCTGGAGTCGTAATAGCTTTTGGATTCATAGCTTCATATTCCATTCACCAAACACCATGAAGACAAGATCATTGAAATATCATAGTACAGTTATGTGAAATACTTGATATAACTCTAAGCGAATGAAGTATTTCTTCACATTAACATCACAGCCTTCTTTTCCTTTTTATCTTCCTTTCCACACAGGACTATTTCATCTTTTATTAGTACAGATGCAGTGTGGTATAAGAATCTGACCAGCAGTAAGAATTTTGTTTGGCCTGTGCTTCCCTATCATGGCCATACTGTGGATTAGCATTTTACCAGAAGAAGACCTATATTCAGGATAACAAGATATGATGGCTGCTGTATGACTGATGACCTCTCAACTGTCCCTGATCTAGACTCAGATTTTAGGTCTGTCTCGCTTAATCCCTCTTAAAACTAGTGACTGCTGAAGAAAAGGTGGTGAATTGCCCTTAATAAATAATGATAATAATTCAGAGTTATAGACGTTTTACGTCAGAAAATCTATATTAATCCACATTGTCTTATTCTGCAAATGTTTCAAGTTAATAGTAAAAATATTTTTAAAATGTCCCTGATTATTTGAGGATTTGTCCCTGGTTCTGTTGAGATTGATCTCTGATCGGTTGAGAGCTATGTCTGCAGACTTAAAGTTGTCTTACTTGAATTCCCTCATCAGGACAGTTTGGTGGTGAAGTGTTTTCCCTTGAATGGATCTTAATTGTAAGATGGTAGGTGTGATGGTAATTGTATATCTGGTCACCCTGCAGTTGTTATTTTCCATACTAGCTATATTAGTGGAGTCTGTCTCTAAGATTACAGTAGTTCATTGATTTCTTTCAGAGAATGGTACATTGATTTTTTTCCAGAGAGCTTGTTTTTCTAAGTGCCACCATAGCTGGGAGAGGATTATCATATTTTCCCTGACTTATTGTAAGCTCATGTGGCTTCTCACTCCAGTCAGACAAGCCCATGATGGCTCTGAGCATTCTACCTACTTTATGCATCACTGTTTATGGAAGATTGTTTGCCAGTCCAACTCTTGCTGTTTACAACTGTACTTTCTTTCCTTTTTTTAACTCACAAGGTCAGAAGCCTTGGAAAATTGTCAAAAAAAATTGTTTTTCCAAATACTTTATTGGCAAAACAAAATGGACACTGGAATTGCTACTGTTTTGCAAAAGCACTTCTGCTGAACCAAGATACTTGATTTTTTTATGGGTTGATATCTGCTAGAACTTTCCATTTCTAAAGATTTTTTTTTCTTATTTTTGTGTGGGTGGAGGTAAAACTATGTTTTCTGTTAGTTTTCAGGTAAAAAAAAAAGTTACCTCAGAAACTGAAATTCTGAATCAGTATCTTTTTCTTTTGACATTTATACCTGTTCATGGATATGCAGGGAGAAGCATTAATCAGTTTCTCCCCACCCTGCCCATTATAGCCCCAAATATCACCACATGGGGATTAACCATTCAGTATTCCAAGTTATTTTCTGCAGTAATACAAATGGAGTCAGGCTCCAGGTGTTTCTCAGCCACAGATGGTCATTTTTTTCCTGGTTTTGCTGTAGTCCACGTAGCTTGCTAGTCCCTACCAGAGGATACTCCTAAAGAAGAAAGCCCCTCTTTCTTTCCACCAGAATAAAAGAGCTATATTTTTGCCTTGCAGTCCTATCCATCCTGACTGTCTCTGGAAGTGGGTCCATTGCTGATATCTAGATAAAGAGCACTGTAGTTATGTCTAACTCTTCTATGCCATGAGGGCCATCCCATGTCTGTCAGTTGGTTTGCTGTAAAAGATTAACATGTATTAACCAGAATGCTATTTAGACTTATTGATTTCAGTATACTTATCATTAATTTATTTATTTGTGCTTCTTTATCTTAAACTGACAGATGCATCTCGAGCTCTCCCAGAGTTTTCAGAAATAGAGATATCTTCATTGCCTGATTCTGTAACTCTTGAAGATATTAAGTCTTTGCAAAATCTTTATCGGGAGCACTGTGAGGTAAGAAACCATAATTCCACATGTGTTACATACATGGGGATCTGGGCAATATTTTTATTCTTTGATGTATTTTCTCCTGACCATAAGATGTTCCATGTTATCAAGTCTTTACTGTTAGCTTAACTAAATGCTAGATATTCAGATAAACAGATTCAATACAGCAACAAATACCTAGCATTCTGGCATGAAGTATGTTTTGAATCTATACCACCATATCCTGGATAAATCCTAGTTTGCTATGTTTGCTGAACTGTGTGGATATATATAATTTGCCACTCATTTCTGTGTTATTTTACTATTCAGTTGTATGTCATTCATTTAATGTTCTCACTTGTACTGATTTTTACAACCTAAAGAATTTATTTTTCTTTTGAAGTACCAATTACGTAAATGCAGTAAATAATGTACGTACTTTGTGTGAATACACATGTTGACAGTCATTTGAAAGTGTCATAGCTTTTTACTGCTTGGCCACAGTTTTATTTGGATGAGTAAAATGAAAATAAAAATCTATAAAATAATGTGCATATATGTTTAGATATTGGGAGCTGAATTCAGAAAGGTTACCTCAAGGTGCAAGCCTAACATACACCTTGAGGTAACCATTTCCAATTTAGGGACAACTCTACTGTACTACTGCATCAATTTGTGGTGCAGCTCCATGATGGGTTGTCTCTGCAGCTGACTACTAATGCTAATGAAGCATTTGGGGAGGTCTGTACTAATTAGCCATGATGTTCTTATGTTCCTATGTTGCAGTATTCTTAGTGTGGATTCCCCACCTCAGGCGACCCGAATGTCGGCTCCTATACAAAAGCTTAAACCTGGCTGCTGTAGGTGTGTGGGACGTCACACATAGGGCCATAAACCAGGGACCTTAAATGTGACATCTGCACATACAGACCTCAGAACTTTTCAGCCGCAGTCGACCATGACATCGATTGCTTCACTCCTTTACTTGAAGACGTCTAAAGCTAAGTAACCTGTTGGGGATTTTGACTTTTTTTTTGCTTGAGTTTGGTTTGCTGTACTTACCGTTAGCTGATGTCAACTAAGAAGGGTAAATGCCGATGAGGGTGCCAGATTCCACATAAGGATATGCACAACCACTGCTTTTTCTGCCTAGGCTGAGAGCACGACCATACTGCTTGCTCAATTTGTCAATCTTTTATACCCAAGACTCTCCGAAACAGTCTGGCCACTTTCAATCTATATTTAGAAAACCAGAGACTCAAAAATCTTGCACTCAGGATGGATCCTGAATCAGTGGCTCTGACGGAACCACTTAGGAAAAAGGCCAAGGTTTCCAGGCCTACTTCCTCTGCCTCTCCGCCATCAGATGTCCCGGCAGCTTCTGATTTAGTGATTGAGGGACATCCGATAAACCGTCTACTTCGACAACTTGCCTTGAGGAAACCACTTTGGAAGTAACGGGCCAGCACATCCACGGAGATAGCTCTGACGTCAGTCTCTACTGATGTCTAGGGGGGACCAGATATTGTCAGACTACCAACCAGGGTGCCATTGCTTGAAGTCCCTACTCTTTTCCAGGCCCCTGAATCCAAGCCTTCTCTGGAAACTACTCCTTTAAAAAGGAAGCAGAAAACAAAACACCAGACACCACCTTCTGAAGGAATCCCAGACTAGCAATCCTTCACCAACTCTTTGATGCAGGCCTTCATGGGTCTTCAGCCCATGGCCTTTTCCCCCTCCACCATTCCAGTGCTCAGTCCTAGGCCTGCCTCAGCCACTTCTCTCCCTCTGCCTACTGCCCATGAAGGGGAAGAAGAACAAGAGCCTTACTATTCATCCTCAGAGGAATCTATCTCCTATTCTTCTCAAATTGCCTCTCTATTGACTGTTATTCCCCAGATGAGGAATCCATAGAAGGGGACTCTCCACCAGAGGATATCACCTTTGGGGAGACCATCACTAAGATGAAAGAGTACTTTAAATGGGACACTTTCCAAATGACTGAAACACAAAGGAGATACTTAATTCAAAGTGGAATCTCCCTCGCTTTCAGCCATCCCACCAGTCATTCCTGCCTACCTTGATGCATTCACTTCAGCATCAAAGAACCCAGACTCACAACCACCTGCCCCAAAGACACCAGACTGATTCTATAAAGTTCCAGATGAGCAAAAATTCCTAGTTAAACTATCCCTGGCAGAGCCTGCTGTAATTGCTATATCTCCTGACAAGCAGTCAACACTGATTCCTTCAGCATCTCTTCTGCCTACGGACAAAGATAGCAAAAGCATGGACAGAATAGGAAAGAATGTTTATACCTCCTCCACACTTGCCTTCAGAGCTATCAACTATCAAACCCATATGATAAAATATGTCTTAGACCAAGTATCAAAAGCCTCTACTTTCCTGTCATCCACCCCTGGCTGCCATACCAAAACTGAGATAGCATCTAAACTGTCCCTGGCTTCTCAGTTAGCCAGACATTCCATTAGATGCAGTTGTGATGCAGCAGAGGCCTCAGCACAGTCCACAGCTTCTGCATCAATACTTCACAGATATTCTTGGCTATGCCTCCAACCCGTACCAGAGGATTTAATGTCTAAAATCCTAGACGCCCCACTAGACCACAACCTCCTGTTTGGTAAGCAGTCTGCTGACCTTTTCAAAAACCTGCAGGAGAAAAATGAAGAGCTTCAAGACATCAAGTACTTACTAGTGTCCCCCATCCCTAAATACTACAGAAATTACCCAGCTAAGACCACCTTTGTCAGGAGCCCCCCCCCCCTCACGCTACCCCTTCCTCTTCTAAGCATAGGAGAGGAACCAGGAGGCAAACCACCTCCAGACCAGTTGCTCACAACCTACTGAAAGACAGCCCCTTTCAGGATAGAACTGGACCCAACAACGTGTGACTGCCTTGCTCACCTTCCCTTGTCAGCCCACCTCTCCCACTGCCTCCCCATTTGGAAATCCATCACATCGGACCACTGGGTGCTGGCAATAATACAAAATGGATATTTCCTTTCTTAGAAGGAAAAGCCCCCTCCAAGGGGCATTCCTTTTCCCCCAAAAAATCAACTGCATCTCATTCCTCATATACTGCAAGACTGTCTGATCTTAGGAACTATAGAACCTGTCCGTCGAGGACAGGAAGGAAAAGGTTTCTACTCAAGACTATTTCTGGTCCCCAAAAAAGATGGGCCTTGGAGACCAGTACTAGATCTGTCATTTCTAAACCTATTCCTAAAAGTTCCATCATTCAGAATGCTATCCCTTCAAACTCTACTCCCACTACTGATAGTCCAGGCATTTATGGCCAGACTAGTCCTAAAGGAAGCATACCTCCATATCCCAGTAAAACCCTCCCACAGAAAATTCTTGCGTTTCACTGGGCCCTGGTCTTACTTTCAATTTACAGCATTGCCCTTTGGTTTATGTACTGCACCCAGGGTATTTACAAAATGCCTAACACCAGCTATAGCCTTTTGCAGAAACAAAGATGTCCAAATTTATCCTTACCTAGATGACATCCTAATTGTAGCAGAAACAGAGGACACTCTTCTAAACCATCTGAGGTTCACCACTTCCCTGCTTCAAAGCCTGGGATTCATCCTCAACATCCAAAAATCATCCTTAACCCCCCCAGCAGGACAAAATCTTTCTGGGCTGCAGGATCAGAACGGACCTGATGCAGGCTTTCCTCCCTCAGGGCAAAGTTCTTTCTCTAACTACTCACTTCCAAAGCCTATTAGAGATTCAGCAGATATCTGCAAGATGATTCTTGCAAATCCTGGGGCTAATGGCAGCCACCATCCCTATGCTGCCTCTAGCCAGAATGCACATGCGAAAACTGCAGTGGTACTTGAAAAATGTGTGTTCTCAACACCAACATCTCCTAGAGTGCCATATTACACTCCTGTTCTGCCTCAAAGCAGAACTAAGGTGGTGGATCCAACATAGGTTCATAGGTAGGTACTAGGCTATCTGCCTGAAGGCATTTATATGCCTATCTGGAATTGTGTTGGCTTTCGCTGCCCCCTTAAATTAGTTCCCTGTGCCTCTGTCCAGCAGAGCCATTGAAGTGATCCCCGGGGTAAACTTTCTATTTCCAATCGACTCATCAAGGTTTCTCTTGAAGAGTGTTAGCAAGGAGCTCTGCCTAATGTAGATTGGAATCTTGTTCCAGAGCATGGGAAGTCTCTGGGACAGGAATCTATTCCTCCAGCATGTTCTATTTATTGTTGTGATGAGGTTTAGATCTCTAGAGCGTGTGGCTCGAGGGGATATGGTTTTCTTTAGGTGGAGCATGTCCATCAATTCTGGGTTGGACATGGCCTTGTATGTCAGGCATAGATCACCTCTGAGTAGGCGGTATGCAACCGAGTACAGCTGGAGTTTCTTCAGTTGACCTGCATAGGGCATCTGTTAGAGGCCACTGATCCTCTTGGTCAGGTACTTCTGTACATCCCAAATGGGGCATTGTACTCTATGATGGGTCTGATGAGTGATGCGTAGAGGGGCACAATGACCTCTTTTGATCTGGATGCAAACCCTTTTGTGATTAGGTTGGCCACATAGAAAGATTTCCTAACCACTTTGGCAATGTGATTATCAAAGGAGAGATTACTGTCTACTTGGGTACCCAGATCCCTTATTATGTCTTCCGTATTTAGGGGGCTACCACCTATGTGGTAGTTTGTGGGTACTTTGTTTTTTCCAAAAGGGATGACTATGCACTTTTTGGCATTTAGCTTGAGGCTATGGTTTTGACAACAGGTATCTGTCTCAGTGAGACCCTTTTGGAGGATGTCTGTGTCAGCCGGAGAGTCATTTATAGCCCCTAGTTTGCAGTCGCCTGCGAACTTGGTCAGCCATAGACCTCCTGCGCTTGCCATAGACCTCCTGCGCTTGCCTGTACCTCTTAGAAGTATATGCCTAACAGGAGGGTCCCTAGGACTGAGCCCTCGGGAACACCACTTGTAAGTGCTTTAGAGTCAGACCTAGCTCCCGCAACTCTTACCATGTGGGTTCTGTCCATGAGCCAGTTGGCAACCCATCTCATGATGTAGGGGTTTATGTTCAGGCTGGTGAGCTTTTCTATAATACCAGAATGGGGAATGGTGTTGAAGGCCTTTGCGAGGTCTAGGTAGGCTGTGTGGACCACCTTTCCCTCATCTATAGCCTTGGTAACTGTCTCAAAGAAGTCCACCAGGTTTAGGAGGCATGATCTGCCCTTAACAAAGCCAAAATGGGTAGGGTCCAGTGTTTTGAGGTTCCCAATGTTTCTTTTAATGAGATCCATTATGATGCGCTCCATAGCCTTGCAGACCAAGCTAGACAGGCTTATAGGATGATAGTTCCTGGGGTCTTTTGTGGCTCCACCTTTGTGGAGCAGAATAACTGTTGCTGTGTGCCACTCTATGGGCACATAGCCTGTGGAGAGGCTGAGTTTGAATAGTGTGTTTAGGCAAGGGGTTAGTTCATCTTTGAGCTCATGTAGGACGCAGCCTGGGACACCGTCCAGTCCCATTGATGCTGTATTTTTGGCTTTAGAGAGGACTGTTTTAACCTGAGTGTCTGTGATTTCAGGGGCACTACATTCTTCTGCTATGGTTATGGGCCCTTTTGGGGGTGAGAGGGGGGGTGATATTTGCACTGAACCTGTCTGCCAGGATGTTGGCGATATTGGTCGGTTCAGTGTGTTTTGTGCCATTCTGCACTAACTCTGAGCAGATCAGAGAATTGCCACTTAGATTCTTGACATAGCTAAAGAATGCCATGTGGTTATATTTGGAGTCCTTGGCAATTTTTCTTTCAAAGCCTTGGATGATTTTATGAGGGATCATAGTTACTTGCTGATACTGATCAGGGATGTCTTACCTTCTTGGGATTTTACTCTTTTCTGTACTAGGTTCCTCCTTCTGTTGTATAGCTTGTCTATGGCAGGGGTCCACCAGACTGGTTTCCTTTTCTTGGAGGAGTGAGTCTTGGTTTTGCTTTGGATAGCATGATCCATGCATTCTTGTAGGTGCCCATAGAGTGCATTAGTAAAGGATTTTGAAGCTTGGACAACATTATCCTTTAGCATGGGGGCTTTGAAACTTTCCACCTCAGTCTTAAGTAAGTTGAAGTTTGCTTTGAAAAGTTTTTCACGGTGGTTTCTATGACTGGGGTGGGGGCGGAATGTGGATATCTAGAGTGATTAGTTTATGGTCCAATCTAACCAGTGAGGGGTTGACCTCCGATGTGGAACAACCGGTCGCCCATATTGGTGATGACCAGGTCCAATATGGTGTCACCTCTGGTGGGGGTGTTGACCAGTTGATCCAGGGAGTTTGAGTTTATAAATTCTAGGAAATGTTGGGCAAGGGAGTTGGTATTTTAGTAGTTCTCCCAGTTAATGTTTGGGTAATTAAAATCACCCAAAATTAGGGTGTTTGATAGGACCTTTATGTTTCCCAGTGTTTCCAGAAATGTGGAATGGGGGTCCTGGAACATGGTGAGTGATCTGTAGAAAGCTACAATTTGAATTGCAGTTTTGCCCATTGTTAGTTGCACGTGGATGATCTCTGAAGCATCATGCTGTGTCACTAACCTGGAGGTGTGGGTATCCTTGAAGAATATGGATACACCCCTGAATTTTGTATTTCGGTCTGGGTTTTGTGGCCGAAATGTATGGTATGAGTTGTAGCCTGGTAGTGCTGGAGTGCTCTCTGGAGCCTTAAACCAGGTTTCTGTTACTGCACATACATCGATTTTCTCCATACTGAGGTGTGCCTTGAGTATGTGCATTTTGAGGTTTAGACTTCTGGCATTAAGCAGCATTACCCTCAGTTTTTTGTTACTTGTGCTATTTACGGCGGTGGGTTTGTCTTTTGAGCCTTGCCTAAAAAAGGCCCTATGGGGGTGGCAAGAGCCTTGGCCAGTATTCAAAAGCCTAAGGGTGACAGGTGCAAGCCATCTCTAGCGAAGCAGTGTGGCTTGTCGAGCATGCCATCCCAGGCTGACAAACACTGGATCCCCTTTGAATGACACCAGAAGCTTAGCCAGTTGTTGAAATTGATCGTTTTGTCTTTATACAGTGGTATCATTCTTGGTGAGGGCAGGGTGCTATTCAAGGTCAGGGTCATACCAGACTGGGCTAAGTGATCAGAGAACTCTTCCATGTCTCTTTTCATGTAGTTCAGGGAGGTATGTCTCAGGTCATTCCCACCAACATGGACAATGACAGAGTTGTATTTGTACTTGTTTTGGAGTGACCTGAGTGCTTGTGTTATGTGACAGATCCTGGCACCTGACAGGCAGCTAACAGTAACCTTCTCCTTGTTCAGCCTAATGAGTGGGACGTCAGTGTGTCTATTACTAGTGTGTTGGATATGTTATTTTGCCTTAAGTGCTGTGATTGCATGGCACACTGTTTTTTTGAAGTATGTGTTTCATGGTTTGTGTTGGGGGGGTGGAGGTTGCTTGGGTGTCTGCTTTGGAGGTCTCTGTTCCTTTTGCAGATTTTTATTTAGAGCCTCAGAGTATGTTTTCGTGTATTTATGTGTGTTTTTTTGCCAGTGCTGGTTTCATAGGTCTATGTGAGACTGGTGGTGTGATGCAAGTAGTTTCCTTCAACTCTTGACTGTCTGGTCCAGTCTTGGGTTGAGAGAGCTTAGCCTCCAGTTTGGCTGTATAACTGCATCTCTCACATGTATTAGTGTTTGGTGGTAGGAGGAGAGGGTTGTCTGTGTACATGAGGCAGTTGTAACATTGTCTCAAAGTGCCCAGATTCACCAGTTGGACCAGAGAGTACACCTAAAAATGCCCTTTGGACATGCCTGGATAGGTACTGTGAACTGTTGTACTGATTGGCTGGTACGTCAAATGGAGAGCCTTGTCCTTTTCTACAGTATAGGGTGGTCTAGTGCTAAGGTTTATTAGTGCTTGCTATGAATTTTGAGCAAGTGCCAGGCTGAGAAGTGAATGGTTTGAGTGCTTAAGTTGAAAGTTTGTCTAGTTCCAAGGGAAAAAATTAAAGAGTAGACTTTGTGGAGCCAGGAATAGTTGTACCCTAGCTAACCGGCACTGCACAAAACCACGCAAATACTACTGAACCCAGAGCTTCCTCTCTAACAACCACCCCCAACCCAGCACATGCATACAGATGCATCAGACCTAGGGTGGGGGGGGGCTACCATGAAGGGCTTCATGGTACAAATGACCTGGCACCCTACCCTCCAAAAGAATTATGTCAATGTGAAGGAAATGACCGCAGTTCTTCTAGCCCTGAAAGCTTTCTTCCCTATCCTGCAACCGGGCCCTCTTCAAATCTTCACATACAACAGCACAGTCATGTGGTATCTCAACAAACAGGGAGAGACCAAGGCTTACCTCATCTGCTGGATAACATTGTAAATTTGGGACCTTGCTTCCAGAAACAACTTGTCCCTGCAGGCAACATACATCCCTTCTCAGGACAACAAACAAGCGGATATTCTCAGCAGAACATCCTCTCTACAACACGACTGGATGCTGAACAGGGACATTTTTCTAGACATTGTCCACCAGTGTGGCACACCTCAAGTAGATTTGTTTGCCTACCCCCAGAACAGACAATTGAGAAAGTTCTGCACCAAGGACCACTCTCAACTTGCCTGGAGAGTAGATGCCTTCAGCATTCCATGGAAGAGGCGGTTTCTATATGCATTTCCACCCTCCCCTCTCATTCATAAAGTCCTCCTGAAAATCAGGAGAGATGAACCAAAACTCTTGCTGGTGACTCCCTATTGGCCAAGGCAGCACTAGTTCCCCCAACTTCTCTCATTAGCCAAGGGCAGTCACCACAAGTTACCCCACAAGGTGGACCAACTCACGCAACAAAAGGGAACTGTAATTCACCTTCACCAACATATGTTAGGTCTAACACTCTGGGTGATAAACTTTTAATCCCTTTCAGACACCACTACTCAGAAAATGTGCTTTTAGTCCTGAGGGAGGCCAGGAAACCTACTACAAGGAGATCCTACTTATCAAAATGGGAACGATTCTGTAACTGGTGTCTGCATAAGGACAGGGATCCCTGTCAGGCATATCCCCCTTTAGTCCTTACTTATGTGTGTGAACTCATTAAGGGTGGTCTTTTGTACTCTTCAGTGAAAGTCCACCTATCAGCAATTTCAGCCTGTCTGCCATTAGAATCCCCTTTACCAGCCAGGCTAGATGTCAAATTATTCCTGAAAGGGGTATTACACATCAGGCCAACAAGAAAACCCATTTCACCCTCCTGGGACCTAAACTTCATTCTGGAAAAACTAACACTGGCCCCATTCAAATCAGTGCTGCTACACTCCAAATGTGTACATGGAAGACTGTACTGCTGGTAGCCCTTACCTCAGCTAGAAGAGTGTCAGAGTTACAATCTCTAATTGCCTGCTTTCCCTACACTACCTTCCCCAATGATAGGGTGACCCTACGACAAACCCTTCCTTCATGCCTAAAGTGGTCAATGAACTGTCCCTAAACCAATCCATTCACCTGCCCACTTTCTTCCCCTCTCCAGTCAGTGACAGTGAGAGGATACTCTATTTCCTGGATGTGCACACATAACTAAAGTTTTATCTAGACAAAACTAAATCCATCAGAAAATCAAACCAACTCTTTGTATCCTCCCACCGTAGGACCCTGGGCAAGGCAGTCTCCAAACAAACCATTTCCTATTAGATTAGAAACATTATTTGCATCTGCTACTCCCACCATGACAAGAACCTACCCCAGGGAGTAAGAGCTCATTCTGCCAGGGCCGTGGCAACCTCCAAAGCCGTCCTCAAAGGCCTGGACACAACCTCCATCCTGGAAGCGGCCACCTGGTCCACTCTTCACACTTTCACCAGGTACTACAAATTGAACCACGTTTCCAGAGCCCAGGCAGGGTTTGCTAGAGCAATCCTGCTAGGCTTTGTGGAATCAGGTACCTTTACCTCTGTGATTCCCTCCAACTATGCTGTGGTACACTCCCACATTAAGAATACTGCAACATAGGAATAGAAGTACATAGAATAGTTGTGTAAAATCTTACCATAACCATAGAAGTCCTTCTCTTCCATGTTGCAGTATTCATTCCCACCCACATATCCCTCTTTTACTATTGACCTGTCTAAAGGGCACTCTGAGGCACTCCCCTAGACTAGGGCCAGACTAGCCAGCATATGACACTTGCACCTCTTGTTGACATCACTTGTTACTTTCTGTTGAACTGTCCGACTGGACGTCCCACACACCTGCAGCAGCCAGGCTTAAGCTTTTGTATAGGAGCTGACGTTCAGATCGCCTGAGGTGGGGAATCCCACTGCAACAAGGAAGAGAAGGACATCTATGGTTATAGTAAGATTTTAAACAAACATTCTTTCTCTCCCCTTGAAAATGGTTGCAGTAAGGCATTTACACAGCCAAGCTATGCTTGAGGTAAGGTAAATATGCAACTGAGTGATGTTTGCAGTAAAGCATTTAAGCAGCCAAGTGATTCAGAGAATCGCTTAGCTGCATAAGTTATCTCTGCAGGGTGTGTAAATGTGCATGACCAAAAGTTCAGTTTCACCTGATCATGCGAGAAGTAAGTGTTAGGTAGTTTAATGGCTAGGTAGTGTTAGATATGTGTGTGCATGTGGCTGCATGTATGAGCCCCACACTCCCCTAGACTAATGAGCAATCCTGTAATGTTAGGTGAGGATAGCTCTTGATCTCTTTCTTTAAAGGCACTTAAAAACAAAACAGAAAATGTTTTGCAGCATGAAAGACATGAACTGCGGTACAGACACTAGACACCAGGGATACATATATCTGTCTGTATCATGCCTTAAAGGCACTTAAAAGGATTCAAACTATGTACATGAAGCACTTGGAACCAGATTGTTAGCTCTCTGCAACACCAACACCAGGATACTACAATGTATTACCTAAAGTCTTTGAAAAAAATTAAAGTAAAAGTGGAGGGGGGACTCAAACCCTGCACCACTGACACAGAAATCAGCTTGTCAAGCTGGAGTCTTAACCCTCTCCAATAACTGAGGAATTAGTGTAGCAGGGTATTATTTTACATAATAATAATAAGTATAAAACACTATAATGTCTGCCAGTATTCAGTGATTACGGCAGTCTGTAGGTTATGAGGGACAGTTGAGAGGGATGGAAATGTGTCTGTGCATGGGGGGACAAAGCCAGGTAGAACATTAGGTGATACCAGAGAACATGTTAAACAATTACTTGGGATTACTTAATAGTAACCACAGGTCTTGTATCACAATGCAGTTTACTATCAGTAAGAAGAGTGAAACTTTAATGCCTGGCATTATTGACTGATTGTAAAGATATGTGATTTATGAGGCCCAGAATATAACTAAGAAGAGACATTGGGGAAGTTCTGTCAGGGGGAAGTTCTGTCAGCTCAGGACCAGTTAAGAGGTATGTCTGTGTGCTTGAGATGGAGAGGAGGAATGTATGGATTGGGTTGGTGCCTGTGTCAGTGTGATGATGCATGGGCCGCCAGTGTTGATTACTGAAGGAAAAGTGCTGATTTGCATTTGAGGTAATAAAGGGCAATTTTCCCTCATTGTGGTTAAAGTGTTTCTGAATCATATTTTCCCACATTAAGGAAACTACCTATTGGCCACTGCCCTTACCATTGGTAATGGGATTCTTTCTGAATTCCAAGGTATGTGTATTTGTATCCAGCTATTTACTGAGATGTCTAGATACCATTGTATTATGCCAGTGCTGTCAAGTCTGCTGTTGTTGCCTGTTCATTCTGTTATTACTTATTTATTTATTTGTGCATTTATTTAACATTTGTTAACTGGGAAACTTGGAACAAAGCCAATTTTCAATGGAGGCCTGGGGAGAAACATTTCAGACGCATGTCTTTGTAATGTGGGAGGAAACCAGAGCACCCGGAGGAAACCCACATGAACGCAGGGAGGACATGCAGACTCCACACAGTAGGCACCCCAGCCAAGAATCAGACTGGAGAACCTCTTGCTGTGAGGCAACAACGCTACCGCTGCACCACTGCGTCGTCCAAAAAACAAAACATTCCATTTCTGATGGCTCAAACACAGCCATCAACACTTACATTCACTGTGGTGGAGACAAGGGTAAAAATACTCAACAAAAGTAGCACATTTCCAAGTAAACAACACAGGGTTACAAAGGAAAAGCTTACAGCCACTAATAAAGTTACATATGCAGACCTGTCATTCATAGAGTGTACTAAAACTCACCTCCAAAACAGCGCTCTTCCCCTGCCTAACCCTTATTACTTACAGAGCTGCTGTCCTGATATATCTAGCACTTCAGAACTTGGAACCCAAACTTCTGAACTGGTATTGGCTTGCATGCACTTCCACCCTTGCACTACTTGATGTTCCAAGGGTTCAGCTTAACTCTTAAGAAAAGTTTTGTTTTACTCATCAGGGCCATGTCTTTGGAACCTCCTGCAGGGGTGTTTGAGGTCAATCTCAGTGCTTGAGAGTTTGAAGCACTCTCTCTAAACTTACCCTCTTTGAGGGCTAGCTGCCTTTGTATTATTGTTTGTTTATTAGTAGTATTATTATTTGTCTGTGTATGTTTATCTGTTTTGTTTCTTTTAATAGTGCTGAATGTATAGACCCTTAAATAAATTTGAATTTTGAGTTTGAGTTTGGCTGAGGAAGTTTTTTGATTCCTACATAATCTTGAGCAACACTTGCGTGAGGCTTCTTCTTCTAGAGTCCTTTCCTCAAAAATTCAGAAGACAGCCTTCTCTAGAGAGATAATCTGACTCCTAGGACTCCAAAGTACAGGAGGAAGAACTGGATAGATTGCAGTTTTCCTAATCCTTGGTTATGATACAGGTAAAATGGTTACTTTTTGGTGTGATCTCCTCAAGAGAATATGTTATTTGGGGACACACCCTAATATGAGAGCACATCAAATGGCATTCTCAAAAGGCATAAACTTCTCAGAAAAGATGTTTCCACCTTATAGGACTGGTTCTCTAAAAGCCCTTTTGGATGTTTTAGAAGTAGTACCCTTAGAGCCAAACCTGATCCCCCTGCTCTCAAGAGGTCTGACTGATACTACAGAGTGCAGAACTTTTATAAGTGCATATATAAGAACCCTGTGACAGATCCAAATACTAAATCCCTGGATACTGTTAAGAAAGCTGTGTTGGCCCAAAGGTGTTACACTGCTCCCAGAGACTTGGAAATCATAGTTTTGTTCCATTTTTAGAAGAAAGTATTGCTGACAGCAAACCTAATTTTCAGATTCCTGAATTGTAAAGCCCACATACTCAAGTATCAGGGAGATATTCTTAAGTAACCACATAAGCTTGTGGGAGAGTAAAAGATGACACCGTAAAGTCATCGTACTCACTCTACCTTCTCCCAAATGGCCCATTTTTTTGTGTCAGAATAATAGCTAGATTTTCTCAAGCTAGGTGAGAGCCCTACAGCCCATTAATGCCTGCATAGAAATTCCTATCAGCCCTGTTTTCCCCAGTGAGAGTTCAGTAGTAGGGAATGAGCCAGCTTGCTTGTCCTTGTATGGTGGACTATTCTCTCCTCTTGGGAGCACCCTTCTTCACCACCTGCAGCTCCTTTGAAGCTGAAGTCACTGCCTCCTGAGGGCACACATGCCTCTGCATGCCATTTCCCCCTTGGCAGAATAGTTCAAGTGTGTTAGGGTGGCTTTGGCTAACTCAGAATTCCAATAGGTTAACACCTAATGCTCCTGCTAGCTGTAACCCAATTGACAACCTTCCTCTCATCAGGATGGCTGCCATCTTGCATGGCCAAGTCCTACAAGTGCAAAGCCACTAGCCAAACTCAAGTCACAAGCACCATGGTCAGGGCTTTCTCCTTTGATGCCATTGTTCTGACTCTGATGACTGATCTATTAACCTAGGTCCATAGTGGTGTGCCGTTGGGCAGGTATGTGATTAAATGTGGATATCATGTCATGGATGCAGCATCTAGGGCTACTGCTACATGGTCTTTTGTTAAGAAACATTTCTGTTTGAGGCTATACTCCCTGCCTAAGGCTGTGAAGGTACAGCTCATGCTCCGTTACTAAGCATTTGCTCTGTGGACCTGCATCCTATGCAGTATTCAAGACACTAGAGAATAAAAAGAAAACAGTGGAGTCAGTGAAGCAGTTACTTCATCCTCCAATACCCAGATCCTGCTGAAACTGCCCTATTAATCAACAACACTACTACCTGGAGGCAAGGGAAAGAAAAGCAGGTTAAAAACAAGAAAGGCTTTGAAAAGACAAAAATGGCAGCAAGAAGATAGAGAGGGGCCTGGGGACCAGTCCTCTGCAGCAGTGAACGACTATGACTGCCATACTCTTCTTCCATTCAAGCTTCCAAAACCTCCACCCAGGCACTTAGACCTTATCCATCATCATTAACAGTTGCAAAGGGCAGGAGACTGGCTGACCTTCTTCCATCAAGATTTGATAGGAATAATAAGGGGCAGATGAATACTAAAAACACATCTCTAGGGGTTACAGGCTGCAATCTGCAACCATACCAAAGAGTTGGGATATCCCTCTCCATACCAAGGCACCAAGCTATCCTCTGGTAGGGATTCATGGAACTGATCCACAGCAGACAAGAGGTCAAGCGTATAACTCAAGACTGTTTCATGTACCAAGTAAAGGTGGACCCTGGGGATAATACTAGACTTATCAAGATTTAACATGTTTCCTGACTTCCAAGGTAGCTGCATACTGAGTAACAGTTTAATTTAAGCTCTCCCAGTGTGAAAACAGAAACTAGTAAGCACACTGCCTGGATGCCAGCAAAAAAGAAACTCAGAGAACCTGAAAGAAAATCAATCATAAAAGGTGAGAAGAAAACACTGGCTGAGAACAATTCTGCAGCTGTTCAGCAAAAATCAGTTCAAGCTTCAGCTTTGGTGCAAGACATGATTTCCAGTAATCTAACGGAAACAATAAGTCAAGTTTACTCTGATTGAAATAAATGAAACACTGAAGGAATATATCAACTCAAATAAAAGGCTAGTAAAAATGGAAGAAGCTTTAAAGATATTCAGATGAGGCGATAAAACTGCAAAAAACAGGCTGAAATGAAAAAATTGAAAAAAAAAATTGGCCGAGTATGGGACTGCTCAGAAAGAGATTTAAAAAAATAATAGAATTGGAGAAAAAAAGCATGTAGGGAATACTTGAGATTTTCTGCTTCACCAGAGAAGCTGGAAGGAATGGACTGTGTTAATTTTATGAAATCAGAAATATGCAGCTGGACTGGTATTCCACAATAGGAGTTGTTAATTGAAAGGGCACATTGTGTGTATGCTCCAAACCAAACATGGCCGTGAGAAACCAACCTAGTCCATTAATAGTAAAGATGCAATCCTACCTGTAGACAGAGTTGATTCTGACAAAATTGTGACAAAAGGACAAAGTATTAAAAGTGGGAGGAGTAGTTTATCACAGAGGATTAATCTTAAGCTGCTAACAAGCTTCATCTTGTACACTTGGATGTGATTTCTTTAGGCTCCATTTGCTTACAATGAGATTTTGAGCAAATCGTTTTACCAGGCATTGCTTCTGAGTCAGGCCTGAAAAGAAGCCCTTGTATCTATCTGATGGGCATACCAAGTTAACAAATAAGTAAAAAAGGGGAGACAAAAATTCCTAGGCAGACCAGTTTATAGGTCCTCAACCAATCTACTTAAGTGGAAACCGAATAACAAGTGAATGATGGTGAAGAAAGGGGAATCCCATACATGGATTTACTTGCTTCCCAGGACAGTCTTCAAGTTAAAGAAATTCTGGTCCGATATACAGGGTATATTGGCTAGTGAAAGTATTCTCTTGTCCTTGATACAGGAACCTGTTGTATGCAATTCCCTTCCTTTCTACTACTAAAGATAAGAAGGGTATAGGAAAGACTCATTAATATAGTCCCACTGTAGTCAAGACAGCCATGATTTTCCCAGCTAATCAAAATGAGCACAAGGAGAGCATACTGCTGTCAAACCTCTACGTACTTCTAACAGCAAATGAGGCACTTAGTGCACCCAGATTTAAAAGTCTGAATCTAGCTGCATGGATAATCTCAGCCTAGTTCCCTTCAAGGATCACTTCTCCACAGAAATAATCTGCATTTTGAAGAAAGGCAGAAAACCCAACACCAGGAAGACTTACCTGTCTGAATGAAAGTTTTGGTTTTGTCCACCAGAAATAAGACAGAAGCCACAGTGAGTATGTATTACTTGGCAGAAAACTCAATTTGTAGAAAGATTTACAAAATCTTTTGTGGTGACAGCAAAGCCTTACTCCCCCCCCCCCCTTGCAGATGGTTTCTCCCTTCTGCACCTTACTTATTATAACAAATTTGCACTGACACGATTGCACCAACATGGGGAAAATGGGAAAAACTCTGGAAATTGAAAATCCAACCAAATGTATGGCTTTCCCCATAGCTGCCCTTATTCCTGTTGTTCAGAAATATTTGTCTAAACTTTTTAAGAAGAGAGTAGCCTATGCTTCATCTAAGGTGCACTTATCATCCTTTGCAGCATGCTTGTCTATGGCTTATTACTTCTCATTCAGTTCAACATTTGAAAGGTTTTCTTCACCCAGGGTCATGCAGCAGGCATGCCCCTCCTCCCTGGGAACGTTTATGGCTAATTGCATTACCTTAAACTTTGGCCTCCATGGTAAGGCGCTAAAGGGGCAAGAAGGATAACAAGTACTGGACTGCAGCAGATTTTTTTAGGTAATTTTTAGCTCAGAGCGTTTGTGAGGCAGCCACCTAAAATACTAGCCACACTTGACTTTTTCAAAGTGTTACAGAAAAGATTTAAAGTCTGAAAGAACATGTTTTCCCACTGCAGTTCTGCAAGACATGTTGTAGTGTGATTTAGTAATGTTATCAGGTATAAGGAATTCTACTGCAGCAGTGATCCTTCATGATGGACAATGTGTGAGTATACTCAATGTAACTATAGGAGTCTGGTTGTTTTTGTTGGGTCCCTATACTTCACCATTTCTTGGGAAGCTGGAGCAGGAGTTATTTCACCTCACAGGGCCTTCCTTTCCTGGTATCTGATATAGCATACAAGCCTTTTTTGGGAGTAAGGGCCTAACATGACTAAGTCCTGGGTTGCTTCCCATGATGTATGGCCACACATAACGGTGATTTCTTATTTCAAAGCAAAGAAGATGGAGTGTGATGCTCTCCCTTTTCTACCAGGTGTCATACTAATGTTTTTCGCATGGGAAGGGTATCCATTCTGCTCTGGGGATGTCTAGCAGCTCAGGAAGTCAGATTGGAAAGGTGAATGTCCACCGGTGACTAACTGTCAGATGCAAGGAAGTAAACTGCATTAGTGATTCCTATATTAGACTATCTACTGTTATGGTGATCATTCTGACATGGAGCTAAACATTACATCACCAGGCATTGTACTAGGTATCATCTCTGTTAGTTGACAGTGTAGATTGTCAACTTTATTGTTTAATAGGTTATTAAAGGTCCCACTACTTTCTTCCATTTCCATAAGGGACTGTGGTGGAAAACTTGATTTAGAGTTGTCTATCCTTTCATCTGGGTTATGCTCAAAGAGGATTAGATAACTACTTTGTTAAATATGAAGGGAAAGCCTGCTCCTGTGGAGAGGAAAGGAATTCTTTGGGAGAGGTATTTTTCCTACCAATAGATTCTATTTTATGGTGGAGGTTTACATCTCTTGTATGGGTTTTGTTGGTATTATTGAATGTCCTTCCATATCACTGTTGCAGTATTCTTTATTAAAAGGGATTCCTTGCCAAGGGGAGCCTAACTTCTGGCCAGTATGCCAAAACCTTAGGTTTTTATAGACATTGTACATCTTAAGTATGCTCCCTGCTCCAGGCATATGGCATAAAGGTGATGTATGGACGTACATACCTCAGGGCTTCTTTGCCACCAAGCCGAATGCCATCATTTAATGTCAGTCTGAATGCTCCCTTCTTCTGTGCTGGTTATCAAGCCGTGTCTCATATGCCTTATTGGGGTTTCTTATCATTTCTTTCTTTTTCAGTGCTGTGGGTTTACAAGTCATCCAGAAAGGGAAAATGTCAGTGTTGGAGGCAGATTCCCAAAAGGATCATCACAAGCAGTGTCTTTTTTTGTTTGGGTGCGTCTAACAACCATACGCAGTGTTCTTTCTGTTAAGATTTTGTCCCTAAGACCCTACATAGTCATCTCTCCTCCTTGACCATCTACCTGGAGTACCATTGTCTTAAATTGTTGGCACAGGGTGCGATGGTGGAATCATTCCTTCCCAAGGTCAGCTGCCTGCCAAGAAAAAGGTCTGATTCAGCTGCTGTCTTGATTCCCCTAGGCTTCTCTGTCAAGGCTGGTGAAAGCCCAGAGGATCGCTCACTTGTTATATCAGATTCCTCTGCCACGATCGTATCAAGACTGGCATGGATGTGACTTGTAGCCTCAGAGGCTCTGCAGACATCTTTTCAGAATGTTGAGAGTGAACCTCGGCTGATCATTTCAGAGGGTCTGAGGGGGATTTTTTCAGATCCTTAATTACGTTAATTGAATGTAAGCAGGGGGTATGAACCTCCTAGGGTGTTTAGAGTAGACATCCCTCTAAAGAAGAAACAAAAAACTTAGCGTATTTCCCCTGCTCCTAAAGGTCCTCAGCATGAATAGCAGAATTTTATCCAGGGGGTTGTTTAATGCGTTGATAGCTGTGAATCCTTCCCAAGGAGTTTCTGTACCTGGTCCCCCTTGGTCCTGTAATGCATTCAAGAGGCCCAGAGAGCAGGACTCCTCTGATGAGGACTTGGATTCTGGGGAAGAGTCTCTGGCCTATTCCTCTCAGATCCTATCTCATTGGGATTATGGCTGTGAAGAGGAAGACTGTTAGGCCAGACTATCCTTTTGAAGAAGTCTCTTTTGGGGATACTTTTTCTCGTATGATAGAGTACTTTAAACGGGACTGTTCTCAGGTTTCTGATATTCAGAAGAGGTATTATGAACTTATCCATGTTTCTCTACAAGTCTCCTTCAGCTGACCCCTCTGTGGTGCCCGTCTGTTCTGACAAACCCTTTAAGCTTTTGCCTTTTACTAAACTGCTTCCTTCAGACAAGAACAGTGGGGCCGTGGAACAGCTGGGCAAGAATATACTGCTGCCACCTTGGCTTTTTTGCCTATTCATTACCAGACCCATATGACTAGGTATATTTTAGCCATTCTTTCTCAAGCTTCCCAGGCTATCTCTGACCTTCCTGATTCTGAAGGAAAGACTTCAGCCCTTTCTTTACTGGGCTCCACTTTTCAAGTAGCTTGCCACTCTATTAATTGTTATGAAGCAGCTGATGCCTCTTCTAGGGCTGCTGCTTTTGGTTTTGCTTTGAGGTGTTACTATTGGCTTCATCTCCAGCCTTTGCCTGATGACATTAAGGTTAAAGTTTTGAATGCTTCACTTGATAGTAAGAACCTATTTGGTTCTGCAGATGCTGAGCTTTTTAAGTCTCTGCAGGATAATGGGAAGGCCTTAAGGAATTGAAGCATATTTTTGTTTCTCCTATTCCCAAGTTCCAAGGGAATTACAGACCTTCTTAGCCTGCTTTTGTTTGCAGACAGCCTTTCCCTCCCCAAAGGTAAAAAGGGTTCTAGGCATTTTTATCTGCTAAATGTACTCAACCTCCCATTTCAGAAACCTCCTTTTCAAGACAAATCAGGTTCCACTTGGCTGTCTGTTTTCCCATATCTTCAGTCAGGCTGTTTATCTCTTCATAGGTTCAGAGGTAGGTACTAGGCTATTGGCCCTAGGGCCTATACAAGCCTAGCCAAAAAGGTACCCTGGCTTTCGCCACACAAAATTATTTTCCTATGCCCCTGTCAAGCAGAACCACAGAAGTGATCCCCGGGGTGAATTTCCTTTTACCCATCCAATCATCAAGATTTTTCTTGAAGAGTGCTAATGAGGATCTCTGTCTGACATATAGGTTCATAGGTAGGAAAATAAACTAGCTGTTTTGGGACTCAAACCCTGAAAACATGCATATAAAGCTGCTATTCTAACCACTGTACTATCATGACTTCATCTTTCCCCTGTCCCTTTCCAATTGATTAAGGATCACTTAAACTCTTGGGTTCTGTCCATCATTCATCAGCGATACTTCATGGTGTGGAAGTCCCTTCCTCCCTTTCTGGGCATCCCTCAACCTCCTCAGGAACAGCTTCCCTTCTTTCCAGAACTACTTCAGGGCCTTCTCTCTCAAGCCACCATTCAAGCTGTTCTCACTTCCCAGGAGGGGAAGGGTTTTATCCAAGAATGTTTCTGGTTTCCAGGAAGGAAGACACTTGGAGACCCAGTTTTGGACATCTCTTGGCTCAACATCTTTCTGAAAATCCCTTCCTTCTTGATGTTATCACTTCAGACACTCTTTCCTCCTCTTTCTCCCCAAGCTTTCCTGGTCTCTCTGGATCTCAAAGATTCTTATCTTCACATTTCTATTCATCCCGTTTTCGGGAAGTTTTTGCATTTTTCTGTTTCTTTCCTGCATTTTCATTTCTGTGCTTTGCCCTTTGGCCTTTCTACCACCCCAAGGATTTTCACCAAATGCCTCTTTCCTTGCATTGCTTTTGCAAGATAAGAGGAGTTCAAATCTTTTCTTATCTGGATGACCTTCTCATTCAGGCTTCCTCCCCCGAGACCTTGCTTCAACATCTTCATCATACTATTTCTCTCTTGCAAAACCTGGGTTTTACAGTAAACTTCCAGAAACTGGCCCTGGTTCTTTCTTGAGATCATGTGTTTCTCAGTTGCAGGCTCCAGACAATCCCTATGCTGGCCTTCCTGCCTCCTCCCACAGCTCTTTCTCTGATTGCATTTTTTAAGTCACTTATTCCTCAGGTTTCCCTTACAACCAGAGAATTTCTCAGGGCTCTGAAATTCATGGCCTACACAATTCCTATGCTACCTCTATCCAGGCTCCTAAAGTCAGTATAGCTCCAATACTGTCATCCTCTAGATTTTCCAGTCCCTCTTCTTCCATGCCTCAAACTTGAGCTACAGTTGTGGATTCATCAGCTGTCTCTCAACCCAGGACCTCCTTTTCAGCCCCCACCTCCTTGTTCAGGAACTTTTTTTTAGATTCTTCAGACATGGAGCGGAGAGCCTTTTTCAGTCCTCTCAGGATCCAGGGACTATGGCCTCCTCATTAGAGGTCAGATCATATCAACATCAAGGAGGTGAGAGCTCTCTCAGGTTTTTCATTCTCTTTTTCTTCCATGGCCTCTCAAAATCTTTACAGACAATACCACAGTAATGTGATGCATCAACAAGCAGTGTTGGGGGGGGGGGGCACCGTCCTACCTTCTTTGCAGGCTGGTTTTTCAAGTTTGGGATCTAGCTGTGCAGTATCACATGACTCTTCAGGTTGTATATATTCCTTCAGAGCAGAACATAGTGGCATACTCTCTGAGCAGGTCGTAACACAGACTCCTATATGGATACTTCACAAGGATGTGTTTCTGGACATTGTCCACTGGCGAGGTACTCTTCAGGTGGATCTTTTTGCCTCCCCTTTGAACAAACAACTTCCTCTTTTTTTGCACCAGACTCCCAAGTCCTCTGGCCTGGAAGGTGGTGCCCTCTCTTTTTTCTGGAAGGGGATGTTTCTCTGTGTTTTTCCTCTTCTTCCTCTCATTCTGAGGGTCCTGTTCAAGACAGAACAAATCTCCCCCAAAATATTGTTGGTGACTCCCTTTTGGCCCAGACAGTATTGGTTTCTTTCTCCTTCTGCACCAAGCCAAGGGCAGTCACAAGTTACCTCACAGGGTGTACCTACTCACACAAAACAAGGGGTGTTTGGATCTCTTTTAGGGACTATTTTTCTGAAGACGTGCTTAGGGTTCTGCAGGAGGCAAGGAAACCCACTGCCAGGATAGCCTATCTTCAGTCCTTGCAGTGGTAGAGTGTATGAGCATTGTGTAGTCCACAAAGGAAATGTGACCATTGATGACAACCATATTATACAGCTTAATTTACTTTAACATACACTTACTATGTGCTAATACTGCGGTGGTGGTGCTGCGGTAGCATTGTCGCCTCACAGTAAGACATCCTGTTCGATTCTCAGCTAAAGCGTCTTCTGTCTGGAGACATGCGTGAATGGGCATGCCTTCGTTCGTCTGGCAACTTGGTACGTAAAAATCTACTGCCAGTCATTAGCAGACCGGAGTTCCACTGTGGCGACCCCTAACCGGGAAAAGCCGAAAGGTACAACAACACTTACTATGTGCTCTTGCATTAAAACATTAAGAAAAGGAAATCAGAATTACGTAACTGTGTTTAAATGCACACATACATGCAGGCAGACAGTTAGACGTGCATTTAAACACAGTATTGTATCCCGCATAAAGTATTCTACATGCTACATACATTTTTACACACACACACACACACACACACACACACACACACACACACACATACACACATACACACATTTCAGGTCGTAGCCTGCTATAGTTCCCCAACCATTTCCCAAGACTCTCACTCCACGTTCCTAAGCACCCTACATTTTTATACACACACACACATTTCAGGTTGTAGCCTGCTATAGTTCCCCAACCATGTCCCAAGATTCACACTCCACGTTCCTAAGCACCCTGGAGAATGTTAGGGTCCAACCTAACACTCTCATACTGGGTGACTTCAGCTACCCCTCCATTAACTGGGAAAACTACTCATGTACCAATACACTTGCCCAACATTTCCTGGAATTCATTAATTCCCATGCCCTGGACCAGCTCATTCTTACCTCCACTAGAGGTAGCAACATCCTTGAGTTGGTCATTACTAACATGGGTGACCGTTGCTCTAGACCAATAGTCAACTCCTCCCTGGTTAGATCCAACCACAAACTAATCACCTTGGAAATCCATACCCCCCCCGCAAAGGTAACCACCATGAAAAATTTCTCCAAAGCTAACTTTGGGCTCCTAAAAATAGAGGGCTAACTTCACGGCACCCATGCAAATGGAGAATAGTTGCATGACTACCAAATCATACACCAATGCACTGTACGAACACATACACAAATGCATGGATCTCGCCATACCCAAAAGAACCAAGTCGCTCTCCTCCAAAAAAAAGGAAGCCAATCTGGTGGTCCCCTGCCATAAACAAACTCTAACAGAAGGAGGAAACTGATGCAGAATAAGGTAAAGTCCCAAGACTAGAAAAACTCCCTCATCAGTCTCAACAAAAAGTTGAGATCCCTCATCAAATCCTATAAAGCTAGCTATGAAAACAGAATTGCAGCAGATAGTAAAGACAACCCCAAGGCCTTCTATAGTTATGTAAAGAATATCCACAGCAATACCCAGATTTGCTCTGAGCTACTGCACAATGGTACCTCCTATACCGAGCCAGCAGATATTGCCAGTATACTGGCCAACAGATTCAGTGCCAACTTTAACCCCCCCCCCCAGGACCAATCACAATGCCAGTAGATTGCCAGGCACCCAGTATTACTGCTGCACAGGTTAAAACAGCACTGTCCAAGGCCAAGAATATAGCTTGTATGGGACCTGACAATATCCCTGGCAGTGTTCTACATGAACTGCAGAGTAGACTGGCACTTCACCTGTGTGCCCTGTTCAATCACAGCCTCACCTCAGGCTTTGTCCCTACCAATGGCTACAGTCATCCCTCTCCACACAGGAGGAGCAACTACAGACCCTGGGAACTCTCACCCCATTAGCATGATGAGTCTGATATGCAAAGCTATGGAACGCATCATCATGGACCTAATAAACAAGGATATAGGGAATCTCCAAACTCTGGATCCTACACACTTTGGTTTTGTGAAGGGTAGATTATGCCTGCTCAACTTGGTCAACTTCTTTGAGTCAGTCACCACAGCTGTGGATGAAGGCAAGGTGGTTCATACAGCCTACCTTAATCTGGCCAAGGCATTTGATACCATTTATTTATTAATTTCAATATATAGATTATATAGAGAAAACATAAGTATCAAACAAAACAAGTAATAGAGGCAAAATATAAAAAGAAATAGTATTGTTTTTTTTTTTTTTTTTTTTTTTTTAATTACTTGGTTCAAGTGAGGAGTTGAATGGTGGAAGCAAGCATGAATTTGCTAGCTGGGAATGGAAAAAGAAAAAGGAGTAGTGGTGGAAGTAGGGTAGGTTATGAAGGATGTGAGCAGGAGCATTCCCATGAGGATGTTAGATGAGAGTGTAGTAATTTTTTAAAGTGTGGGAGCCTAGCAATTTCACGGATGGATGGGGGAAGGGAGTTCCATTGGCGTGCTAGTGAGAAGGACAGGAGGTGTTGTCCTGGAGCATGTATGGGTCTATAGACCTCTATGAGGTTTTGATTGTTAGATCTTAGAAGTCTTTGTGTTTGATGCATTTTAAAGGTAGTTGAAAGAGAGGGACAGAGTGCTGGCTGGAAGATGAGTTTATGTGCATAGGTGAGTTGAGTGTAGGAGAGGTAGTGGGGTAGCTCTAGCCAGTTGAGTTTTTGGAGAGGTTCACAGTGATGGGTAGATGATTTGCTGCTGGTTGCAAATCTGGCTATTTTATTGTAGCAAGATAATAGTTTGGATTTCAGAGAAGATTGTAGGTTTGTTAGAAGGGAGGGAAGGAGAAATGTGGTAGCGAGGGTGATTTTGGTAGTAGAGGTGAGGAACCGATGGTGGCGGTAGAGCATGCCTAGTTTTTGATGTTTTTTTTTATATTTAGGAGTAGATGGGAGTTGAATTTCAGCTTGTCATCAATTTGAATCCCAAGTAGTTTGGCTTCAGATACCAGCTCGAGACATGTATTGTTCTGGCTGGTGATGGAGAATAAATTTCTGTCAAAGTTATTAGTTTTGGAGGGGGAGAATATCATAAGCTTGGTTTTAGCAGCATTGAGTGCAAGGTGGTTCTCTTTCATCCATTGTTCTGTGGTGGAGAAGGCATCTTGAGTTAGTTTTAAGAGTGTTGGGATGGATGGGGCAGCACAGATGATAGTGGAGTCATCAGCATATTGAATAATATTTGCAAGGGGGATAGAGCGGAAAAAGTCATTAATGAAAATATTGTAGAGGAGGGGGCCCAGAATAGAGCCTTATGGGACACCTGTGGGTGTGTCAAGGAAGGAGGAGGTGGCTTTTTTCCACTTGACAGCTTGTTGCTGATTGGAGAGATAGCTAGTAAACCAACAGAGGGAAGAGGGAGAAAGGTTTAGGTTAGAAAGCTTAGTAAGAAGGAGGTTATGAGAGATAGTATCGAAAGCTTTAGAGAGATCGAGGAGGATGGTAGATACAATGACACCAGAGTCCTTAGCTTTGTTCACAGTTTCAAGGAAGGCTAGGAGGGCAGTCATAGTACTATGATGGGGTCTGAATCCATGCTGTGTAGGAGTTAGTAGATTGTTATCCAGAAGATGTGGAAGGAGTTGAAGATGGATACATTTCTCCAGGAGTTTTGAAATGGGAGAAAGGATGGCGATAGGACGGAAGTTGGAAATATTAGTATTGGTTCCACCTTTGTGCAGGGGAATGATGTAGGCTTTTTTCCAGATTAGAGGAACAGCATTTTCTTGGATTGAGCGGTTAATTAGGATACTGACAGGGAGTGCAATGGCTTCAGCAGCTATACTAAGGTAGTATGAGGGAATGTTATCAGGGGCATTGGTGCATGGTTTTAGTTTCTGCAGGAGTTTTTTTATGGTGGATGTAGGAATAGGTTTGATGAGGAAAGGTGGAGTTGTGGAATGAGTGGGGGAAGGTGGGGAGGAGAAGTATGAGGTGATGTGGGAGAAGTTAGAGATGAAAGAGCTTGAGGAGGAGTGGGAGAAGTTGTAGGGGAAGATACCTGAGAGGAAATGCAGGTTGGAGGAGTATTGTTGTTTGAAAAAGAGCTGGTGAGTTTGGAAATAGAGTCTATGAAGAAAGAGTTAAAT
>NC_056728.1:825614459-825616959 GCF_019279795.1 Protopterus annectens | reverse complement strand
TTTGATATTAGTGTAGAATATGTTCAAAGTCTGATACAAATTCAAATGTTAATATAAATAAAACAGTATTGTTCTGATTATATTTTGTGTTATTTGATATTAGTGTAGAATATGTTCAAAGTCTGATACAAATTCAAATGTTAATATAAATAAAATAGTATTGTTCTGATTATATTTTGTGTTATTTGATATTAGTGTAGAATATGTTCAAAGTCTGATACAAATTCAAATGTTAATATAAATAAAACAGTATTGTTCTGGTTATATTTTGTGTTATTTGATATTAGTGTAGAATATGTTCAAAGTCTGATACAAATTCAAATGTTAATATAAATAAAACAGTATTGTTCTGGTTATATTTTGTGTTATTTGATATTAGTGTAGAATATGTTCAAAGTCTGATACAAATTCAAATGTTAATATAAATAAAACAGTATTGTTCTGATTATATTTTGTGTTATTTGATATTAGTGTAGAATATGTTCAAAGTCTGATACAAATTCAAATGTTAATATAAATAAAATAGTATTGTTCTGATTATATTTTGTGTTATTTGATATTAGTGTAGAATATGTTCAAAGTCTGATACAAATTCAAATGTTAATATAAATAAAATAGTATTGTTCTGATTATATTTTGTGTTATTTGATATTAGTGTAGAATATGTTCAAAGTCTGATACAAATTCAAATGTTAATATAAATAAAACAGTATTGTTCTGATTATATTTTGTGTTATTTGATATTAGTGTAGAATATGTTCAAAGTCTGATACAAATTCAAATGTTAATATAAATAAAATAGTATTGTTCTGATTATATTTTGTGTTATTTGATATTAGTGTAGAATATGTTCAAAGTCTGATACAAATTCAAATGTTAATATAAATAAAACAGTATTGTTCTGGTTATATTTTGTGTTATTTGATATTAGTGTAGAATATGTTCAAAGTCTGATACAAATTCAAATGTTAATATAAATAAAATAGTATTGTTCTGGTTATATTTTGTGTTATTTGATATTAGTGTAGAATATGTTCAAAGTCTGATACAAATTCAAATGTTAATATAAATAAAACAGTATTGTTCTGATTATATTTTGTGTTATTTGATATTAGTGTAGAATATGTTCAAAGTCTGATACAAATTCAAATGTTAATATAAATAAAACAGTATTGTTCTGGTTATATTTTGTGTTATTTGATATTAGTGTAGAATATGTTCAAAGTCTGATACAAATTCAAATGTTAATATAAATAAAACAGTATTGTTCTGATTATATTTTGTGTTATTTGATATTAGTGTAGAATATGTTCAAAGTCTGATACAAATTCAAATGTTAATATAAATAAAATAGTATTGTTCTGATTATATTTTGTGTTATTTGATATTAGTGTAGAATATGTTCAAAGTCTGATACAAATTCAAATGTTAATATAAATAAAACAGTATTGTTCTGATTATATTTTGTGTTATTTGATATTAGTGTAGAATATGTTCAAAGTCTGATACAAATTCAAATGTTAATATAAATAAAATAGTATTGTTCTGATTATATTTTGTGTTATTTGATATTAGTGTAGAATATGTTCAAAGTCTGATACAAATTCAAATGTTAATATAAATAAAACAGTATTGTTCTGGTTATATTTTGTGTTATTTGATATTAGTGTAGAATATGTTCAAAGTCTGATACAAATTCAAATGTTAATATAAATAAAATAGTATTGTTCTGGTTATATTTTGTGTTATTTGATATTAGTGTAGAATATGTTCAAAGTCTGATACAAATTCAAATGTTAATATAAATAAAACAGTATTGTTCTGATTATATTTTGTGTTATTTGATATTAGTGTAGAATATGTTCAAAGTCTGATACAAATTCAAATGTTAATATAAATAAAACAGTATTGTTCTGGTTATATTTTGTGTTATTTGATATTAGTGTAGAATATGTTCAAAGTCTGATACAAATTCAAATGTTAATATAAATAAAACAGTATTGTTCTGATTATATTTTGTGTTATTTGATATTAGTGTAGAATATGTTCAAAGTCTGATACAAATTCAAATGTTAATATAAATAAAATAGTATTGTTCTGGTTATATTTTGTGTTATTTGATATTAGTGTAGAATATGTTCAAAGTCTGATACAAATTCAAATGTTAATATAAATAAAATAGTATTGTTCTGATTATATTTTGTGTTATTTGATATTAGTGTAGAATATGTTCAAAGTCTGATACAAATTCAAATGTTAATATAAATAAAACAGTATTGTTCTGATTATATTTTGTGTTATTTGATATTAGTGTAGAATATGTTCAAAGTCTGATACAAATTCAAATGTTAATATAAATAAAATAGTATTGTTCTGATTATATTTTGTGTTATTTGATATTAGTGTAGAATATGTTCAAAGTCTGATACAAATTCAAATGTTAATATAAATAAAACAGTATTGTTCTGGTTATATTTTGTGTTATTTGATATTAGTGTAG